>NW_019396206.1:145428-338465 GCF_000591075.1 Eurytemora carolleeae
AAGTAAGTAAGTAAGTAAATAAGTAAGTAAGTAAGGAAGTAAGTAAGTAAGTAAGTAAGTAAGTAAGTAAGTAAGTAAGTAAATAAGTAAGTAAGTAAGTAAGTAAGTAAGTAAGTAAGTAAGTAAGTAAGTAAGTAAGTAAGTAAATAAGTAAGTAAGTAAGGAAGTAAGTAAGTAAGTAAGTAATTCATTTATAAAATAAAACAAAAACATACAAAATTAAATGTTTCAGGAGAAAATGTTTAAAAACCTCCAAAAAAGAGGTTGTGGGATCCAATATTTCCCCACCTACAATTTTAAAGAAAGGAAAAGAAAAGGAAAGGAGAAGAAAGTTACATATTTATTATTTACATTACTTTAAATATAACTGGTGGGGGATTGTTAGTATTTTTCAACGATAAACTGACAACTTTTATAAAAAAATATTAGAGGTTATTTGTAATGTTGAAAAAAAATATTGGCTTTAAGGTATCAATGCATCATTGATTCATTTAATTAAAATGTGTGAAAGGTTCTAATCTGAGTTTAGTGAGTTAACTTTAGTATTAATGGTGTAAACTTGGGTTCGTCCCAAGCTAGTAGTTGTATATTCAAACAAGAATTAAATATTTTCCGTTCATAATGTAAAACAATGTTTTGTATTTTCTGACATTTGTTTTTATATAATAATCAATTTCTATTATTATTTTATTGTTATCTTAATGGTCTAGGCACAAAAAATGGAAGGATTGAGAATAATTAAATTTTAAATAAAATTGTATTTGTAGCTTTGGTTGATAATAAAACCCTACAAAGTACATATGAGATATAAATTACGACCTATAGATTTTTAAAAAAGGACATTTTAATTGTTATGTCTGCCTTTAATAAAGTATTTAAAGGTTTAACTGGAAAATGACTAACAAATTCCATTTAATTGTTTCTAAAGTCTCATCTTGTGTGGGTAATCCTGTATATTGACATGAAAAGAAGCTTAAAAATAAAAATTATGTAAACAATTACAAGAAAGCATTGAATTTCTCAACCTGTTTGGAATCCATGTACCATCTATTACGTGCAACATGCTTGGTTTTGGCGGCTGTGGTGTTGTATAAAACCATGTGGCGGAAGCAAGGTTTAACCATGTGGTCGCAACAAAATCCGGGTGATCTAGGAGAAGACGACTTTCACCAAACATCGCCTAGACAAAATAAAATATTAGGAAAATTTTGTTCTCTATTTAGTTTTGATATTCGTACCCTGCAGAATTTGAATAAGGTTTACAAGCGCAAAAAAAAACTTTCTTTCAGTATTTTACTTTTGATGTTTATAACCACAACAGAGACACTGAAATACTCTCAATACGATTTTTTGTAGTGGGTTGCAACAAGTTACACTTCGAACGTCGAAAGATCGAATTTTGCGCTGTTATTGCTTAATTTTTGCGAATGGAAACACTGTTATATTGTGAATGGTTTAATGAAAGGTAGTACCTGGGAAAATTGACCATAGTTGAAATTATAGCTGAGCTGTTTAGCACCTCGTCCAAAATATTTCTTAAACTTCCCTTCCGTATCCTTTCCACAAGACCATTTTTTCGTTATAGAATCCTAAAATATACAAAAATAAAAAAAATTATTCTGAACAGTTTCATGATATTAAAGTAAAGAAAATGAGTTTAAATCATTTGACAGTTTATTCAGTTAACCACATTTTCTCTTTTTAAAGAAAATTAGCATGTTTAGTTTGAAAACTGTTGGAAGAATATTATTCTTTTTATGCATTTGACGCCAAAATGTAGTCAATCTGTTTGCTTTAAACAACTATCATTAAAATTAAACTTTGCTAAACACAATTGTGTATTTCATGGTTAAACGGAATTTTTCTTTTTTTTAAGCTTATTTTTTCTTTATATTGGATAGGAAATAATCTTATTATATACAGTTGATTTAATTACATTTAATTAATTACATAAAGCATTGATTTAATTACATATTGCATGAAAATACCAAGAAAACGTCAAGAATGTAAATCTATATAACAAAACAAGACATTCGTATATATACATGTTGCGTATAGCCGGCCAAACGGCTGGACCGAATGGGCATTTTTTGTGGACACTCATGGGTGGTCAGGGGGTGTTATAGGCAAAAAAAATCGAAGTATTTATTTAAAATGAAAATGAATATGAAAAAATAAATTACCAAAACATCTATATTACTTTTTCTTGAAATAATTTTTTTGGCACAAGAGCTGATTCCGTGAAAATATAAAACTATTCGGAGAAACTTATTTCTGAATTACATAATTAATGATTAAATAAAACATAAAGACGATATTACCTTATCCTCACAATTACTGTTATACCCACAACCAGGAGAAGTATCTGTACAACCTTGCTCGCGTACAACACTCAGACCCTGTACAATTATATGATAATATGCTGTACCTACAACCAGGAGAAGTATCTGTACAACCTTGCTCGCGTACAACACTTAGACCCTGTACAATTATAGGATAATATATGTTGTACCTACAACCAGGAGAAGTATCTGTACAACCTTGCTCGCGTACAACACTTAGACCCTGTACAATTATAGGATATGATATGTTGTACCCACAACCAGGAGAAGTATCTGTACAACCTTGCTCGCGTACAACACTCAGACCCTGTACAATTATAGGATATGATGTGATGTACATAAATTGGTGATTTCTCTTAAATACATAGAACCAGTTGAAATGATTTTAAAACGTTGTATTGTACTTGAACGTGTTTGAAAGTTGAATGTTTAAAAAACTGAGCAATAGAAATTTTGAAAATATAAAATAATTTAATATGATAATTAAAACAGCCAAGAGCTTTATATTTTTACTGTTAAAATAATGATTGATTTGTAATTTTAAACTCGTTTACTGTACACATCTACATGTATTTTAGCAATAAACTTTATCTATCAATCTATCTAATAATTAAGGAGTCGAGTTTTTGTCAAAAACTTAGACTTTCTAATCTCTTTCTCTTTGCAACCCAATGTCGTAAACCTTAGATATTTCAAACAGTTTATAGGGAATAGGAAATCTGAGTTTGTGGCAAAATTCTTTCGCCTAAAATTTGGAATTTTCATCTGTAACATGACAGTAAACCATCAAATCTTGAGATTTCTGCATTGAAGCAGAGCAATGCATTTTAGAATAAATTGAGGATTGGTTAAAGTGCGATATATTTCCTGATTTAAATTCTACTTGAGCCTTACTGACAGCTTTAAATGGGAACTGATCGTTGATTTTTGGCAAACTGCAAACCCACAGTCAACCAAAACAAAATTTAACTTTCAACCCATCACAAACTATTAGTAAAATAACATAAAAGGAATTGAGTCTTTGCAACAACCTCAATTTTTCTAATCTCTTTATCTTTGCAACCTGGAAGTGTAACCCTTTCATATTTCAAACTTAGAATATTTAATCCAACAAAATGCAAAGTTTGACAGATCTAAGGTTGGGTTGGAAAGATAGAAAGTCAGTGTTTGTGGCTAAGACTCAATTCGTTTGTTTGTAATGTCGGATAATAAAAAGAGATTTTAATAAAAGAACGTTGAAAATATCTAACAAATTGACAAAGCTAAGTTTTCAACAAAATTGTCCCTGAAAAAAATCAATACCTGTCTCCATTCCTCAAATTCGTTATCACTAGGATTATGATTTCCAGTTTCCTGAATTCAAACATTTTTTGGCGGATTTTCTTGTTTTTACTTTTTACATTTCATTTAGCATTTTTCTATCTTTTATCAAAAATTATAATATTATAAAAATACATAATTTTAAATAAAATATTTTTAAAGGCTTCGAAAAAGATTTATTCTAAATAATAAAACTATCTATTGATTCTAATATATTTATATTTTTTCAGGTATGGCTAATGTTAAAATTGAAATACTTCATATTTAGACGACTGTAAAGTGAAAAAGGTTTAAAAAGAATATTTTTCTATATTTTTTTTTTAAATATTCAAACATAAAATCAATATCCAAAAATAATGTCCCTGAGTGAAATGCGCGAACATGGTGGCCAACGTCTTTCTGAATATTATCATTTAAAATATCAGGAAAAAGAAGTTATAGTTATTATAATTACTTTACTCCTTGGTTACCTTACTCCTTGGTTACCTTACTCCTTGGGTACCTTACTCCCTGGTTACCTTACTCCTTAGTTAGTTACCTTCTTCGTTGGTTATCTTACTCCTTAGTTACCTTACTCCTTGGTTACCTTACTCCTTGGTTACCTTACTTCTTAGTTACCTTACTCCTTGGTTACCTTACTTCTTAGTTACCTTACTCCTTGGTTACATTACTCCTTGGTTACCTTACTCCTTGGTTACCTTACTCCATGGTTACGTTACCTTACTCCCTGGTTACCTTACTCCTTGGTTACCTTACTCATTGGTTACCTTACTCATTGGTTACCTTACTCATTGGTTACCTTACTCATTGGTTACCTTACTCCTTGGTTATCTTACTCCTTGGTTACCTTACTCCTTGGTTACCTTACTCCATGGTTACGTTACCATACTCCCTGGTCACCTTACTCCTTGGATCTTTGGGTACCTTACTCCTTGATTACCTTACTCTTTGGTTACCTTACTCCTTGGTTACCTTACTCATTGGTTACCTTACTCATTGGTTACCTTACTCCGAAAATTACCTTACTCAAATTGAATAAGTTTATCAAAATAAAGATTCTAAAGATCAAGCTTACTGTTTGAAATACTATAGGTGTATGAAGGGAAACTGGGGGAGCGGGGTACAGGATCGAGGTGTATGAAGGGAAACTGGGGGAGCGGGGTACAGGATCATGTATGAAGGGAAACTGGGGGAGGGGGGTACAGGATCGAGGGAGGGTGACAGTGAAATGGTGAGGGATAACAAAAGAAAAAAGAGTTGAAAAGTTTGTGTAAATTCTGCCGGAATCATAAATTGACAATAAAATTTTACCCTTTCCATAGTTTGGTTTGCAAAGAAAATATTTGAAAAATAAATTTAAATCTTTATTATTCAACTTTATACATTTCAGACCAACCCCTTGGGTTTACAATCAAACTTATTTATAAAGATCAATTTGTGATCAATTCAAAAAAGTCGTAATCAATTTTTTCGAGTCGTGATCAATTGATTTAGCCTCGGATCAATTCCTTCAATTCTAGATCAATTCTTTTAATTTGTGATTCTTTCTTTCAACTCGTGATCAATTCTTTCAAATCGGATCAATACTTTTAATTCATGTTCATTTCTTTCAGAAATATTCAATTCTTTAAATTCATTATAAGTTCTTAATTAATTATTTCAATTTTTAATCAATTATCATGTCAGTCAGTCAGAATCGATTTACATAAATCCTTAAACTTTGGACTTTAAAAAAATAAAAAAATGAATGAAAAAGTTTGGAAAGTGGAAAGGTTAATTGAAAGGTTTTTTGATAATTTCATTCCTGCAAATTCTGTCTGATTCATCCTCTTTTCCCACATAGCCACAGATTGCCGGGAATTTTCCAATTGCCTAAATAATTTACAATTTAAAAAATGTAAATTAATCTTACCAAATATCAATTTTAAACTTATTTCTTATTATCTCATTTAATTATCTCATTTAATCTTGAAAACAGGACGGCAAAACTTTTTAGAGGAATGGTATCCGCTCAGCTTTAACATGGCTTAAACAAATAAACTTGTACATACTTTTAAATTGAGATTATAACTCCTTAAATGAATAAACCATCTAGAGGGGAATAAATGAATGAAAGAATAAACCGGTTTAAAAGTAGTTTTATCGGGAAACAATTTTTAATCTATATCTAAATACTTTATAAAATACATTTGATAAAACTATAACTAATATATCAAAACCAATTAACACCATCTTTTACAGCACTAAACACCTGTATTTAAGAATTCCCTGTACATTGAATAACTGTATTTTGTAACTACCTTGTATAATGAATATCTGTAATTCAGGAAAGCCTGAACACAATGAACAGTGTACAATGAAAAGCTGTAATTTAGGAGACCCTGTAAAATAAGTACCTGTAATTTAGGACACCCTGTCCAATAAGTACCTGTATTTTAGGAAACCCTGAACAATAAGTATTTTAAGACACCCTGTAAAATAAGTACCTGTAATTTAGGACACCCTGTTCAATAAATACCTGTATTTTAGGACACCCTGTACAATAAGTATTTTAAGACACCCTGTAAAATAAATTCCTGTAATTTAGGACACCCTGTAATTTAGGACACTCCCTGTACAATAAATACATGCATTTCAGGACACACTGTACAATAAATACACGTATTTCAGGACACCCTGTACTTATAAATACTTGTATATTAGAACAGACAGTACAGTGTACAGTGTACAAAAAGTAAATGTAGTTTAGGACTCCTTGTAGAAAAATACCTGTAAAAGACGTTGATAAGTATAACTCGGATGTCGTCTAGGGAAAAGATCTTCATAGTTGGCCTGAAACAAAATAATGCGATTTAACTTTTTTATTTTTTTTTTATTTCTACCAATTTTCTATGAAATGGCCTACATTTGTGAAATTAACTTTGTAAGAAATGTTCCTCTCTATAGAAATGTCCTTTTTATAAAATCTATGAAATGTATAATGTCCTATCCATAGAATTATTTGTTTATTTATAAAATGTCTTGTTTTAGGAAATTATTTCAATCAATGAAAATTACAACACGGTACAGTACAGCACAGTACAGTACAGTACAGTTAAGTACTGTACAGTACAGTACAGTACAGTACAAGACAGTACAGTACACAATAGTACTAT
Source organism: Eurytemora carolleeae (assembly GCF_000591075.1). Lineage (NCBI taxonomy): Eukaryota > Metazoa > Arthropoda > Copepoda > Calanoida > Temoridae > Eurytemora > Eurytemora carolleeae. Next base: position 152,246 of record NW_019396206.1, read on the forward strand.
TCAGTACCTCTGTGAGAATGAATTCCACTCTCTGTACATTATCGGGATTATCAGAAGCTCCAGGTTTTATTTTCTCAACAATAGATGTATCCAGGGTATGAACTGTTTTTTTCACCTAAAAACAGCACAACTAATATTTCTTTAAAATATGTTTCTATTTCTTTTATTATGTATTCCTACAAAGTTTCTAAAAATCATTTTTATAAGTTTTTTTATTTAATTATAAATAATGTGGAATAGTGAAATGTGTAAGCAAAGATATATTCTATTATGCGTTGTTTTGGATTAGGAGTTTTTCTGAGCTGAAGACTTTAGAATGGCGGATATCAAGATCAATGCTTGATCCTCTCTTTTTTCTATTCTCAAGACTAATATTTTGTTGTGTCATATCAATTGGAATAATGATCAAATGTGATAAAATAAGTTTTTTAATAAGTTCATATTAACATGATTAAATTTATATTTGTTTAAATGCTCTTAAAGTCGGCTTGTGAACAGCTGACTTTGGTCCAATCTGATATTAGTCCAATAGATATAGCATTGTATTTGTATCTGTAATCAAACGTATCTTTATTACATGAAGTAGGAAATGTGATATCCAACAAGAGTGGATTAAAAAGAAAATTAAAAGTTTTCACAGTGGATATTTAGATTAATTGATCAGGATTAAGGGTATCCCGTTCTAAAGTTTTCAGCTTAGAGCTGGGAACTTTAGAACGGGATACCTTTAATCCCAACTACTTAATCCGAATGTTCAATGTGGACACTTTTGATTTCTTGCATACTCCACTCTTTTTTGGGTACAGATAAATTAAAAACCGTTTTTATAAAATTAAGAGAGTCCCTCCCGTTTATTTTCTTAAATGGGGCGTAACATTTCAAATTTCCAGGCTTCTGATACGCGACTCTGATTGTTGAATTTTATACATTTTTCAGGATGCGAGTACAGGATTAGGTTAGACTCTAGATTAAGAAAAGAGATAATCAAGCATTGATCTCGATATCGACCATTCAAAAGTTCCCAGTTCTGGACTGTCAATGTAATTTCTAACGACCCTTGCTTACAAAATAGCATATCCGATTCTTATACCGGTACCATTTAAACCTCTATCTGAGCAATATATATAGAGGAATATATCTATTTATTTTTAATTACACAATTTTGATTTTGAAAAACGACAATATCTTCCACATTATTGATTAGATATAGGGTTAAAGGGCGATGTAAAATCAGGCATGCCCCCATGAAATGAAGGGGACTTGAAATTAAGACAATCCATTTAAAATGTTCAACTAAGCGTAAAATTTCAATGGTTTTATAGATGAAGTGCCCGTGGAAATTTTTTTTCTAAATATTAAAGAAAAAAATTCGATTTTTGATACAAAAAATTGAAATATTTTAAGAAAAAAATAAGAATTTCTTTAAGCCTATGGTTCCCCGATGTACTCAAGGGTTCCCTCAAAAAATGTCAGCCCATTCGGTCCAGCCGTTTGGCCAGCTATAGCTAACGTATATACATCTAAATATAAATGAGCAAAGAGCTTTATGATATAAACTAGCTGGAGTACCCGGCGTTGCCCATGAAATTAAAAAAAATCTCATTTTGAAAAAAATATTCTAAATTTTGAAAAAAATTCGATATTTGAAAAAAAAAATTAAATGTTTATCCTTTGTTACCCCATGGGATTCCTCAAAAAAAAGTTCAGCCCATTCGGTCCAGCCGTTTGACCAGCTATAGCTGCAATATATATATAAGCAAAGAGCTTTTTATATGTATAGATAACTCTTGAATTCATCAATGAATATATTTGTTTGTTAACTTTTTATTAAAAAGACGACATTTGAAATATAATCTTGTTAATGGTTTTCTGAAGTGTTTACACATCTTCAACATATTTACTAGTGGGACAACAATGGGAGTTTATTATACCCTCGGGACCCAACTCTTTTATACACATTGTCAACTAGAGAAAAACTCGAGATAAGGTCCTTTAATATGGAGGTTTATAGGACATTTTACCTTGCAGGGTGTGCTATTACACAGTGTAGTTGAGAAACACGTGGCTTGAAGGTTGTTATTGATCGTTGATATTATTCAATGACAAAATGTGCAGTACAGAAGTACCACCAAATAGTTTTTAGTACTCTAGTTTCTTTAGAAATACTGACAAAGATTTATGTGTGTCTAAACTGTCACTTTAGTGGTAGTCAATGCTCAAAAAAAACTATTCTTATGTTGGAATAGTTCCATGCGTAAAAGCTAGTTTGGTGTGTTTCAAATTTAAATTAATATCTGAAATGTTTTAAATTTAAGTTTTTGTTGACTTTCCTTGTGAAAGCATTTTAAATACAATAAATGGAATTAATTAAGAGAAGAGTGAGAATAAAAGGATCCAGAGATTAATTATGTTTCCTCACTTAATCCTTAAACAACAGTGTAAGTTGAGCATTGAGCTCTTTCTTATTTTCTCGTCTTTTTATTTTATTTCAAACATGGTGAAAAAAGGCTTAAAAAACAAGATACGCTGAGTATCCTAAATGTCTAGTATGATGTTGTTACCTTGTCAAAAAGTGGATATTGTTTTGTCAATAGGTTTTCTCTTTCTTTAGCCTCTCTGATACAAAAAAACATGATAAGAAAATTTAAAAAGATAAAAATTATAAAATGATGGAAAAAGTAAAAATGTAAAAATTACACCAAATATATTTATATATGAATCTATTTAAACAAACAACTAACTATAATTAATTTACAGTTCACTTTTCGATGTTATTTGAAAGAAAAATATATATGAAAATTACCACAAATATTACTTTATTGATATATTTATGATGAAAAAATTGAAATTTAAAATTCATATCTTCAATATTTTGTAATAAAATAGAAAATTGAAGAAAGAAATGATTGAGAATTTGAAATAAAAGTGCTTTTTACCTGAAAGAAGGCACATTGGCATGCTCTGGACTTGGAACCGAACTAATCACAATCTGAAAATTATTTCAAATTTGAAGATAATTATCATTTTCCAACGATGTTACTATAAACCAATAATAACTGAGACTAACTTTGCTTTCGTAACATCAAATCCTAAACCAAAAGCACAACAAATATTTTTTTTTCCAAAATAAATTGTATCCGATTTTATCCTGGATGTAAATAGCCTGATGTAAGAAAAACTTAAAGGAGTTCAGGGCCTGGTGAGACAGGTTATATTTCAATAAAGTAAAAAAGTATTCAGGGACTGTAAGTGTAATTTCCAGCAACTCTCCATGCAAAGCTGGCATTGCACGATTCACAACGGTACCCTTTAAACCTTTATCTGATTAATTAAATATTAATATTTATAATTTTTAAAAAAATGACCTTTTCAAATGTGAATTCTTTGCGAAAGAAGTGACTTGCAAATTTCTACTGCAGAAAAACATATAGAAATTATTAGAATTTAACACTTTTAAACCTTGAAAACCGTCTACATCATTGATCGGATAAAAGTTTTAAGAGTACCGTTGTGCATCGGACATTGCCATTTTTGTATGGAGGATCACTTAAAATTAAGTCCCTGTGAAAAAAAAAATGCTTACCGGCTCAGGTTCTATAAAAGTGCCTGTGTCAATGGTGTTGATGGAAGGATTCCTGAAAACAAGAACTTTTAAAACCCTTAATTTTGTTTTCCAGAAGAAGAAATTAGATTGTGTATCTACTTAGTTGTTTTTCAGAGAGTTAGAAATGTTGCAGGGGCATTAACAGCCCCTTTAGGAAATAATCTGCTAAAGAGGCTTTTCTTCCGTTTACACCCCCCCCNCATGTGTTCGCCCCTTAAGTCTGGAATCATAAAATTCTAAAAGGAAAAGTTGAAAACGTGTTTAATCTCATCTAATGTTTACATAAAACTAATATTATGTTATTAAGCGTGTAATGTGTATCTAACCTTAGTTTTGGGTGGATTTGTATCCAACTAAGTTCTGTTCAGGAGGATGTGCATCCAACTAACCATTGTTTAGGAGGATTTGTATCCAACTAACCTCTGTTTAGAAGGATGTGTATCCAACTAACTTCTGTTTTGAAGGGTGTACATCCAACTAACCTCTGTTTAGAAGGATGTGTATCCAGCTAACCTCTGTTTAGGAGGATGTGTATCCAACTAACCTCTGCTTAGTAGGATGTGTATCCAACTAACTTCTGTTTTGAAGGGTGTAATCCAACTAACCTCTGTTTAGAAGGATGTGTATCCAACTAACCTCTGTTTAGGAGGATGTGTATCCAACTAACCTCTGTTTAGAAGGATGTGTATCCGTTTAAACTGTGCTTAGGAGAATGTGTATAAAACTAAACTCTGTTTAGTAGTATGTGTATCCAACTAACCTCTATCTAGTAGGATGTGTATCCAACTAACCTCTATCTAGTAGGATGTTTATCCAACTAACCTCTGTTTAGGAGGATGTGTATCTGAGCTAACAATATCTGGCAGTTCAAAGCTAGGATCTTCTAAGCATTCTGCTGCATCCGGCCAATTACAGATCTAAATATGTCCTTCCAGTTACAGATCTAAATATTTACAGATCTAAATATGTCCTTCCAGTTACAGATCTAAATATGTCCTTTCAATTACAGATCTAAATATGTCCTTCCAGTTACAGATCTAAATATGTCCTTCCAGTTACAGATCTAAATATGTCCTTTCAATTACAGATCTAAATATGTCCTTTTAGTTACAGATCTAAAGATGAAAATCTTTTTAAATTTAATTTTCAATTCTTTGGTAAAATAAAAAGAAAATATTATTGATTTTGGATTTTGATTTTATTTAATCCACTTGCATGGATTTCTCAAAATTTGTAAACTTCCAAAAAAAAATTTTTTTGCCTATATTTTTTTTTATTTTGTCAGACAAAAATAAGGAAGAAGAACTAGATTTGTTAACTAAAATATGTTACCTATGTTACCTATGTATGATAATTTCAACAAAACAAAAATTAGAAAACGAGCCCGGGCCTCCTAATTTGCTGGAGATTGTTTCAATATTTGTTACAATCTTTGTTATCGTTAAATTATCAGCAGTCCTATAATACACTGATGACCAGAAAACTCTGGAATAGGAAGTCGACTTTTAGAATCAAGCTATGCCTTTAAATAGTCAAATGTACTTGAGGCAGAGTAAACAGACCCATTTCAATTATTAAGTGATTTGATAATTTACTAGTAAAGCTAATTGCTTTGTAACAACATCAAATACACTTCAGAATGTCTTCAATGTCGTCTTCGTATTCTACAGTATTCTGGTATTCACTGTACGGCACTGCACACAAACCACTTATCCCCGGCTGCAGAATACCTTTATGGCGTGACCCAACAAGTATGAGACTTTAATAACGGCCTTAAACTCAATATATTAAACTATTTGAAGATTGTATACGGTTTTCTGCCTAAAATATTGTCTTGAAATGAAATATCAACTGATTTGTCAAAGAAAAAAAGCAATTTTACTATAAGATACAGGACTAAAAAGCAATTTTACTATAAGATACAGGACTAAAAAGCAATTTTACTATAAGATACAGGACTAAAAGGCAATTTTACTATAAGATACAGAACTAAAAAGCAATTTTACTATAAGATACAGGACTAAAAAGCAATTTTACTATAAGATACAGGACTAAAAAGATTCAGTACAGTCGTCTTTTTTGCGAGCTTGTGTCCTCAAATTACCTTTAGTTTAGTATCGAATATAAGATTAGCCGGACAACTCTGAAGGCTGGGACCTCCACTCTCACATTTATAATATTTACGGCAATTCTGAGGGTTCGCGTACAGTTCGTTACTAGCTCCTGTACAGTACAACTGGAAATCAATTTACTTTACTTTACAGAACTGGGCAAAGATGAGAAAATAACTTTTATGTTTCATGTTTGTGGCAAAAACTCAATTCCTTTACTGAAAATTCCGATAACGTTTCTGGACAAAGTTATGTTAACACACAAAAGTTTTACAGCATTTACGGAAGATTCCGTTTCCGAACAAAAATATCCGTAAATTTAGAAGTAAGAAGTTACGGACATTGCGTTAATTTGTGTGCCAATTTTTGTAAATATTTTTGGAAATTTTAAGGCCAAATGTTTTGAATCTAAACCTACATATATTTGTTCCAAAGAACAACTCAAATTATAGAAATATTTTTTGTGTTTTAAGTAAAACACAGAAATATTTTCAACATTGAAAATGTGTTTTCAGCTGGTTTCCTGAATGGCAGTGAATGGGTTCAAAATAAGGTTTCTTTTTCTCCTGGGGTTTATCCTCCTCTACTGGGGCACTCTCCTGAAATTCACTTTCTGCAAACAGATCTCTAAAAATAAAACCAAATCAAATTTTGGATATTATTTCAAAATTTCTCTATAAAAGTAACTCGCATATTTATGCAGCAGAAACATAGAATAAAATTGTCTGAAAAGACCACTTTTCCAGAAAAACGAGAAACTATTTTACTGTTATTCCGATTACGGTATAAAGGGTGCTGTTGAGAATCCGGCATGCATAAAGAGTTTATTTCAAACCTCGTCAACAGTCAAATTAAGTTGCAAGGTTTGTCTCAAATCTAGTGTTTTTAGTATTTTTGAAAGTTAATTTGTAACATTTTGATTTTTAAATTACTTTTAAAGGTTAAAATGCAATTGAGTTTTTAAAGTTTAGTTTGAATTTGTTTTGATTTGGCATTGGGAAGCTTGAATTGATTTGGTTTGTTTTGGTTTAGATCAAGATAGTTTGGTTTGGATTAAAATGTTTTTTTTTAATCAAGATGGGTTGGTTTGTTTTGGTTCGGATCAAATAAGTTTGGTTTGGTATGGGTTAGGTATGGGTTGGTTTGGAAAAAGATAGTTTAGTTTGGTTTTCCTGAGAATTTGTTCTTTAACTTTTTGTTTTCTAAATTTCTCTTGATCTTCTTCCCGATTCTCAGAGTCCCTGTCAGAGTCTCTGAAAACAATAAGATTGATAAATAGAAGATGGGCGCGAAGCACCCTGAAAGCCTAGTGTGCTACATTTGAGAGTTTGTATAATTGATACAAATTGTACATTAAAAACTTTGTGTATTTGATTCATTGTATATCTAATGTATTGTATATTTTGGACATCGTACATTTGGGACATTGTACATTTGGGACAATTTACATTTGGACCAATATACATTTGTGACAAATTGTACATTAGGGACATTGTACAGTTGGAACATTGTAAATTTTGGACATTGTACATTTTGGACATTATACATTTTGGACATTATACATTTTGGACATTGTACACTTGGGACATTGTACACATTTAGGACACTGTACATTTGATACATTGTATATTTGATTCATTGTACATTTGAGATATTGTGCATTTGCAGGTATGTGTATTTAAGGAACATTGTACATTGGAGACATTGTACATTTAAAAAATTGTGCAGTTGGGACATTGTACATTTGAGACATTGTACATTTGGGACATAATATGTTTAGGATATTTTACATTAAGGACATTGTACATTTGGGACATTGTACATTTAGGACATTTTACATTAAGGACATTGTACATTTGTGACATTGTACATGTGAGACCCATTACTATTAAAACCTTATCTCTAATCTTTCGCTTGTCATATTGCATACCTGAAATTATCCCTATCACTGTTCTTGTCATATTGCATACCTGAAACTGTCCCTTTCCCTGTTCTTGTCATATTACATACTTGAAACTATCCCTATCACTGTTCTTGTCATATTGCATACCTGAAACTATCCCTATCACTGTTCTTGTCATATTGCTTACCTGAAACTATCCCTTTCCCTGTTCTTGTCATATTGCATACCTGAAACTATCCCTATCACTGTTCTTGTCATATTGAATACCTGAAACTATCCCTATCACTGTTCTTGTCATATTACATACCTGAAACTATTCCTATCACTGTTCTTGTCATATTGCATACCTGAAACTATCCCTATCCCTATCCCTGGCATTTTCATCTTGTTCTGAGTTCCTGTCCCTATCTCTGTCTGCATCTCCAGAATTTCTATTAAAAGTAGTTTTAAAAAACATAAAAAATATAGCGGCAATCGTTAGAAGCTGTCCAATATCAATGCAGAATTCGTGCATAACCATAAACAATCACATAAAAAAATTTAAAAAATTTTAATTATTCAGATTTGAAACTTTTTGAATGAGTTCCATCGTCACTTTTTTTTCAATGGTTTAGAATTTAGAAATGAAAAACAACACTCTTTCAGTATTAAAAAATCAAGGTTTAAAAATGAAAATAATTTGCAGTCGTTTCACTTGTTTTACTTAAAGGCAGTGACCGGCAATGTATGGTGGTTAAACTGAGATTGCAGTTTTGTAGACAAATTTGAGAATCGTTTTTTTAAATTATTAAATAACGACTGCAAAATATGTAAAAAAAATTATGCAGTAATCTAATTAGTTGTTTAGGAACAACTTGAGAAAATAAAAATCAACTCTTTTCATCAAAAATAAGTAATCTTATTCAGTTATTAGTTTCTGTAATCTCCCATTACTCACAAAGATCTTATGTATTGAAAAAACGACATTTGAAGAGTTTGCAGAAATTTGCGAACAAATTCATAAAAATAAGAAAATCAATAAAATGATGAAAGCGAAATAATTGATTCTAACATCATTGATTTATTGACAAATTTCTTTTGAGAAATATGTTCCTAAACATCCAATTAGCTTACATAGAAGTTTTAATATATTTTTTGTCCTCGTTATTTGATAATTTAAAAAACCCCGATTCTCAAAACCTACCCACCCAAATTGATGATTTTCAACGTCGACTTTGCGCTCAAACTCGTTAATTAAAGATCTTTAAAGCGTTTTATATGTCTTAATTAAATCCTAAAAATTTCTCTACAATACTGCAATCTCAGTTCAACCACCATACATTGCCGGTCACTCCCTTTTTAAATCCATGTTTTAAAATAATTGGAAATGTTTCCTTATTTCTAGTTTAGAAATTAAATTTAATTTTATCTGATTTCTTTTAGAGTAAATTTCTAATCCCAAAAAACATGCTGCAAGATTAAATGAAAACCAATGAACTAAAAACAGAAACAAATTGGTTCTATTTCTTCCCAGCCCTTTAATGATGTAAAAATGCAGTCTCTGCACTTTAATGTGGGGAATAAAACACACAACCTATTCAAAGCCTTCCACAGTAGAATATACAGTGGGACCCATATAATTGAGAAAAATTATGACTGTTCAAGGCTCAAGTTTATAGAATAGACCAATAAATATGAAAAACAGTGTATACTGTATAATAGATCGATTACTACTGGCGAAACTATTTGCTTTACAACAACTACAAATATACATAATTTTGCTGAAATTTTGTTTTTCTACTACACTGTTCCATTGTAATCGATAGATTGGTGGTTTTATTTTATAATTTAACTTGGTTTCACTTTATTTAGTAGAGAGGTTGCGTGAATTATTAAAATTTAAGAGGTTTTGTGAATTTATTTGCTATAAGAGGTTTCGCGAATTATTTCAAGGGACTAACCTCTAAGTTAATTTTATTCTTATCTATATTAATTATATTTTATATTTAAGCTGAGTTGTTAATTGGAGGAAATATTTTAAAGGAATTCCTGAAAACTAGAAAAATTATTGTTATAATTAATGTTGAAATATATGAATTAGAATAATGTTTTCAAATAAAGATTAAATAGAATTGAATTAAAACCTGAAAAGTTGGCTTCCCCTGTTACTGAACTGAGGAACCTCTGTAGGCCTTGCTGTTGGTCTTGGCTCCTGTGGGGTCATAAAGTACATTTGATTTATATTTTTTACAGTTTTTGATTTTTGAATTACACTTCATTTTCTTCATAGCTTTGACATTTCTAAATGTAAATACAAAGCTAAAGTATTTCTAAACATAATAGATTCTTTGGGGGATAATCTTCAAATGAAAAACACTAAATTCTCACCAAAAAGTTTATATATAAAATTGTTTTTTTTTAATATATTTGATATATATAAAAATTTAACATTGTAAAAATATAACATTGCATCCTTCTTTCCTGTAATTTATAAAGTCTGTTAACCTGAAACCATTGTAAGAAAGTACAATATTAAAATTGTTTTAATTATTTGGCGGATTAAAATTTGTGTAAGGTATATTTATTAGGCTTTTCATAAACCTTACTTTTCTTAAATGTCTTACTAAATTCTGGCTTGATCGTCTCAACAGTTTGAAATTGATTTTAATACAAACAAACTGCAGATCTTGAATATAAAATTGTGGAACTTTTACACTTTCGTTTTCATGCAATTTATTCCTGTGATGTTCGGGGTCTGCTAGTTCTTAATCGAACCAAGGGGTTTGTCTTCCTATCCCTAAAATTCAGATTAATCAAATAAAATAAAAATTTTAAAAATTAAATATTTAAGTTTTTTAAATCCTGGGATTTGACCTGACATGAAAAAGACTGGCAATTGCCTCTTTCCGTCGTTTTTCTTCCGCCTCCGTGAGTTCAGGTACTTCTTCAATGCCCTCCGCCCCTACAGGAAATAAGCCAAATTTTGTAAAAAAAATGAAAAGTTTAGTTTTGAATAATCTTAGATAATAAGGGTTGAGTACTTCAATTGTTCGTTTATTTTAAGAAATAAAAGATGTATTTGAATCAAAATCATTATCCAAACGCCAATTATTAACTAAATATATAACATCTAGGTTCTCATCAAATTTTGCAATTATTCACTGCAATTCGGCGAAGGAACTGATTTTTGCCACACACTCAAATTGTCTAACCCCTATATCTTTGCAATCTAATAATAAACTTTAACTATTTAAAACTTCTACTATTTCATCTAACAGAATTCATCGTGTTGCAAAGAAATAGGGACTAAGAAGGGGCAAAAACTCATTTCCATGTAACATTAATGACAATGTAACGAATAAAAATGGATTTTGTACAAAGTTCATAATTTTTTTGGCACGAAAATGCTCAATTTTTAATATATTTTGTAGAAAACCTAGACCATCTTTTAAAGCGGAACAGAAGGATTTTATCTTAAAAGTTTTTGAACATTTGAAAAGTTTCCTTTGAAAAGATCCTCCTCTGTTAAACCAGATATCACACTCTTTTCTCTTTAAGATAATAAAATAAAAATTGAAAAAAACTATATATTTTTTTGATTAGTTATAAGATTCTTTATTCTAAATCTATATATAAATTTGGCTTGTCTGTCTGTCTGTTTGTCTGTTTGTTTGTTTGTTTGTTTGTATCCAATAAACGTCAAAACGGCTGAACCGATCGGGTCCCAAATTTTTTGTGGGACATCTAGGGAGCCCAGGGAAGGTTTATGAATGATCAAAATTTCAAATATTTGTCTCCATCAAAATTCGATCATCATTAAATTTTTTAAAATTTTGAAAATCCGCGAAATTTTTTGTGAAAATCCGCGAATTATTTTTGTTTTGTTTTACGATGTACACAAAGAGAACATGTTCACAATTAGTTTAGGAGATGGGCGCGAAGCGCCCTCTAAGGCTAGAAAGAAGGGCGCGAAGCGCCTTGAATTTCTAGTATTATATAAATTTTAACTGTTTAATAACGTTTTATAAGAATTTTTGTTCAGACATGAAGTTCTTTAATCTTAAGAAAAGCAAAAACATTAGATTAAACCAAACAGATTATCAAGTATCTACAATAGGTGACAACAGAGAAATGGACCAACTAAATAAGACGTCACAAGTGTCAAATATAGAAAGGAATACCAAATTTTCTCAAATTAGTTGACATGTTTTCCAAGATTAAATAAAAAGTGTAAAAACAGAAGTTAAAGAACACATAGAATTGCACTTATTTCACTTTAAGATAAGCACTTAGTCTAAATAAATCACTATTATTAATAATTTTGTCGGACAAAATAACTGAATTGACGTAAGAATACATTATATTGTTCTTGAAAATCTATTTGGATTAAATTAAATTATCTTAATTTCCTGATTGGAATCTTTGGTTTGAGGTCAACAATACACGTCGTGGAATCAGGCCAATTACAGATCTATCAAAGCAAAACAAAATTTGTTTTGGTAATCTCATTTAAACAGAAATTACCATTGTCTTACGGAAGGTCCTGAAGGAATTGTTTCAATGTTTTTTTTAAAATTAAATAGTTGTTTGTCTTTTTGTTTGTTGTACAAATTAAGCAAAGAGACTTTTAAACATAATTAAGTTTCTTTTGTTTCTTAACCCTAGGCTGGGGGTTGTGAATCTATGTATAGCCGGGGGGGGGGGGGCTTGGCGCTCCCCCCCCACTATAAAAAGGCCTTAGAGAAAAGGTAAAGGGTTGAAATGCATGTTCATAGCCCAATTTTTCATGGTCAGTTCAAAGAAAAAAAAATAAGACCAGCTTAAATAGTTTGGATGCTAGTGAGGGTGGGGTGGAAAAAATTCCTTAAGAACGTGGCAAATAACTGAAGATTTTTTTTTTTAAAGCAAATATCAATGTGAGACACATGTTTCTACATGCATTTTTTATATATATAATTCAAAATATAGTTTTTAGATCTGTAGCTTTAGTCACAAAAAATGAATTTAAAAAAAATATTTTTTTAACAAAAAATTCTTTAAATTACTATTCATTAAAAGTAACAAAATTTCACGGTGATAGTGTCAAATATAAGAGTGCTAGGAAAAAAAAACTACATGGGGGCGCCAAACGCCCCCCCCCCCGCTCAGCCTGTTTAGGGTTATAAAGTGATAAGAAAGAGAAAGGAATATAAGAATGAGTGGAACTATCTGTTTACAATAAACCATTGAGTGCNCCCCACTTTGAAAATAATTCTTTCCCCGAAGTTAGGTATTATTGGTTTTAATCGCTGAAATGGGAGTTAAATTGTTATTGAGTTAAATGTATGAAAAAGAATTTTTAATTTCTTTTTATAAGTATACACCCTGCAGTGCTGATTTTAGAGTTTAGAATGTGTGTTACAAAAACAACTTCCATGGCATTTTTTAATGTTTGATTTCAAAAATGCAACACATGACTAAGTAGTATTGTTTGCGCTTCCTTAAGTAATGGATCGAAGACGAGTGTTCCTGGACAGCTCTGCGGGGACGGGGCACCCTGTGCACATTTGTAATATTTGCGGCAATTCTCTGGATCTGGAAGCAACTCACCGTCGTGGTTACAGCTTACACTTTGGCCTACACCTAAAGTATAAAAACATTGTTTTTTAAAAAACAAAACGAACTTAAATATTGTTCCACAATTGTTGTCTCACGAAACATGACAGTTGGTGAATAGTTTTTAATGTCTTCTTCCTATACTGTATTAAATATTGAAGACTTTTTGTAAAGTTTATTTTGTTAAAAAGTCTTTTAATAAAATGTATTCTACTTGGAAATCAATTTTACTGTAATAAGACTGTCATATATTATTTTTTATTATTCTCTTTGGTATCAAACAACTTCAAAATCATTGAAGAAGACATTTCAAACTTTTCACCAACTGTCATGTTTCGTGGGACACCCTGTATTTGCATGTAATTTGTTAGATTTTTACTTTGCTTCATTGTACACACATTGTCATTAGACAAGGTTTGTACTCTTTGTAGTTACTAGTACTCCCGAACCCAAACCGAGTATTGTTGAATTTAGCTCCCGAGTTATCTTTTTGGGGTCTCAACATTTGTGTAGATTTTGATTTTAGATATCTAAAAAAATGGAGAATATGAAGAAACTAAATAAAATAATATTTCATAACAAAAATATTGATATCCCAAAAACTGCCTAACCCCATTCGCGAAACCCGGGTTTCAAACTTGGTTTTCATAACGATACCCTGTCTTAAGTTTTGGCCTCCGTTAGTTCCTTTAAAGGACCATTTAAAAAAAAACGACGATTTAAATGTTGCCCCATTAAAAATTTTATGATTATTCATATTTGGTTCTAAGTGCAATAAAGCATAACATTTTTTTCCAAATATATGAGTCACGGAAACTTAATGAAACGGAAATTTAAGTTGCATACAATTACATCCATGTTTTAATAATTACTGATTGTTTTCATCTTCACACTGTTAGAAGGTCAAACGTTATAGGATTAAAGACAGTTCGACTTATTGAACACTCTGTGAGAAATGTCTAACACTGATTTCTCCTCATTAGCTGGATATATATTTCTGTTGTATTTGGTTAAAGAAAACAACCGTTTTTACAGTGAGAGCATTTTGTTACTTTACAAGGACTTCTTACAGTGAAATTAAAAGTATTTTTTCGTAAAAGTCACCATAGTCTACAAAACAACATTTCTAAAAATGTGATTCTTAATAAAAAAGGGAAATACATTATGATTACGAAGTATTTTATTCTGGGTAGTGGTTACACTAAAAACTTGTTTTTATATCTTTATTATTTTTTATACCTGATTGAAATAAAGCAAAGAGAAGAGAAATCCCTCCACCCACCCTCATATTCAAGCTGCAGTTAAAAACAGTTCCTAAACAAACATAAACTTTATTTCTGATCTAAATAACATTTAGTTTTATTTTGTAGCAACGTAAAGTGAACCCCCATTTTAAGACTAAGATTATTATTTAAAACCATTATTTGGGAAATGATTTTTTTTTTCGTTTTAACAACATCATATACACTTTAAATTACGCTTACAGTCATTTTAAATATGTATTTTTAGTATTTTAGTGGATAGTGTTGAAAGCAGTATATTTACCTACATGCACGACTTAGAGTAGATAAGTCGTGAAACTGTTGATATATTTCTGCCCCTAGCCCCCTGGATGGATTTATCAAGGATACATTTCTTTATCTAAAAAATAGAGTAAAATCATAATCTGTTTATACAAGGATTTGAGGAGGCTTCTAGCTCCCTTTCCAGTTTCCTGTCTTTAAACTGCAGTTGTTTATCAAGATGCAATTTTTAGTTTATTCTTTCTGTTTAAACTGGTGCATTTTCCAAAATAATTAATGGAGACATTTGTTAGTCAACATTTTTCAATTTTGACAGTGTCCATAAACCATCTCTGCAGGGTCATCTAAGATGCAGAAAAAAAAATCCTAACTCATAAACCCCTCGACCGATTTGCCTTAAATTTTGATTGGTGAACTTGTTTTAATCAAGGAAATGATATTTTTGGGTTTTAAACCACTTAATTGAGTTGTTTGACTTTTACAGGAAAAATTTAAACATCCAGGCAAATCCACCCAAGCTTGTAATAAATATGCATTTGTTAATCTAAGATAACTTGACAATTGAAACTTGACAATTGTAAGTTGACAATTGAAACTTGACAATTGAAACTTGACAATTGAAACTTGACAATTGAAACTTGACAATTGAAACTTGACAATTGAAACTTGACAATTGAAATCTATCTATCTTTCTATCAATCTTTCTATCTTTCTATCTATCTATCTATCTACCTATCTAACTATGTACCCTATTTTCACACTAATCTATCTTCTCCCCTTTAGTTCTTTAGGCTTGACCTTTATAACCAAGGTATCTTGGCTAAATTCTAAACGTGAAAAAAAAATCGGAAATTTTAACCTAACCCTAATTTTGTTTAGTTTTGCCTATTAAAGACGCAAAAAAATATTCTTTTAAACATAAAAAATAAAGTAAAAAGAATGTTCAGATGATAATGGTTTCCTGATAACCTTGATATTGATAATAACCTTTAATATCTGGGTCGGAAAGGAACCAGTTTAAAGGGAGCTTGATAACAAAACTTTTTTCGTATATTTAACGGGGGGGGGGGGGGGCTCATCCCCTTCCTAACTTTTTATATTTTATGGTTTTAACTATAGAGACACATTTCAGCAATATCAAATAATCCCGTAAATGCTATTTCTGAGAAGGAAAAAATATTTCATTTTTTATTTAAATATGTTGTTCTCACCTTTCTAGAATCATTATAAGAAAGCAAAGGTCTGTTGGTAACCCCATCAATGTAAGAAATTACAAAATCAACTACTTCAGAATATTAGGCAGAAAAAAGTTTACTGTTTTTTATTTTTACGGTAAGAAGAAAAGGCTCTTGAAGACTGAAAATACATGCAATAACACCTCGATCGTTATTCAACACAAAAAAAAACCTTTATTTGAATTTTTCCTTTAAAGTTTTCTTGCAAAACAATAGAAAGGAATTGAGTCTTTGCCACAGACTCGGATTTTCCCATCCCTATATCTTGTTTAACCTGAGGGCAACAGTCTTTGATATTTCAAACTTAGGTTTTTCGATCTAGAAGAATTCATAGTTTGAAATATCTAAGGTCTACGACATTGGGTTGAAAAGATATAGAGATTAGAAAATCAGAGTTTGTGGCAAAGACTCAATTCCTTTATTAAAACATTTTATTATTAATAACTTTTCTTTCCTGAAATAACAGTAGATTGACAAATAAAAAATTGAAAATACCAAAAATCTACAACGTCAGGTTCCAAAGATATAGAAATGAGAAATGTCAAATTTTTGAAGAATTAAGAAGGAACTCAATAAACCATGTAATGCAAGTATTGAATAACAAGCTTCATTTGGTCTAGTTAATCTAATAAAAAACATATTAAGTGTATCTATCTCTCTATCTATTTATCTATCTGTCTATCAGTCTATTCATCTATAGATCTAATAACCTATCTACATTCTACCTGTCTCTTTCTAAGTGTGTTTTAACTGTATTGCTTCCGGTATATTTTAAAGAAAACTAGCTTTATAATCCATGTCAACGCCTTGAAATTTAAAATATTTTTACAGTATCAAATACAAACACTAAATTGTTTAATGTACATAACAAAGTATTATGTACAGTGTACATGTAAAGAAAGTGTGAATATGTTGGTGTAAGAGGGTTCCCTACCCTGCCTGACTCACTAGGCCTAACAGACTGCCTAGGACATATATGTTATTTACATTTGGTCCTGAGATCTTGGAGTATTTGATCAATTGGAACAATCATAAGAGATAATTCTATTTTTGTTTTTATTCTTGGAGTATTTGATAAAATGTAAAAGTTTATAGAGATAACTAGATTTTTTGTTTTCATTCTTATAGAGTATTTATAAAATGGAACAGTTTATAAAGTATATTATTGGAGTATTTTTTAAATTTGAAGAAATTATAGAGATTACACGATTTTGTTTGTAAACTTGGAATATTTTATAAATTGGAACAGTTTACAGAGATAATTCTATTTTTTGTTTTCATTCTTATAAAGTATTAATATATTGAGAAAATTAATATTTTCGGAGTATTTAGTAAATTGGAACAATCATACAGATAATCTGATTTTTGTTTTATCACTCTAATTTTTTAATTGTACCATCTTTGCAACCTGATGGCGAAGACCTTTGATATTTCAAAATGTAAATTATGCTAGATTGAATAGATAAAGTTTAAAATATGGAAGGTTTACATCATCAGGTTTTAAAGATAAAAGGATTACAAAATGAGTCTAGAAATAAGTTTGTTTGAGTATTAAACAGAGAGTGATCCAGCAATAATATTACTTGATGTTGTTTAGATCTGCAGGTTTTTTATGCATAAATTGTTAAACAGTATCAATATTAATTTCCTAGAATAAAATTTTGGCTTAGACTTTTCATGACGTGACAAAATTCATCATTTAATTTTCTGCCTTAAATATCTGTATTATTTATTTTAAAAAATGAAATCAGAAAATAAATATTAAATTTTAGGGTTATAACTAGCTTTTATTCAGTTTTAACATTTAAATATAGTAAATATGATTTAATTGAAATCATGGGTTTGTATTATTAATAAATTCAAATTTGACATTTATAAAGACTACAAGATTCTAATTATCTCTTTAATATTCCTCCGTAATCCCTTATACTCCTACAGTCGTAACTTGTACCCTAGCGTTCAGATCTTTAGGAACTGCAGGCGTTAAGGTTTAGGCACTGGCGCAGAACAGTGGCGCCAGAAGATAGGAACTTGCCAGGACAAAATACAGGGATGGTTATTAAACATTAAACATTTTACTCATCTATGCCCTGTCAGCTGTCATGATGAATACCTTTAATTAATTTACTGTGTTTCCAGATTTGTTTGTTAAAAGCTCCGTAGTTAAGTATATTTTATACATCGATATATGTTAATATACATAAATAGATCAACTAATGGATTGCTTTTTATGTCGTCTTTCTATTCCTCCATATTCTAGACCCCCCCTTAAGTAGCTTATTTTCTATATTAAAAACTTTTAGTCTTACGTCTTTAGTCTCATTTAAGATCTAAGGGTTTCCCAAAAAGGATGCGAGTTTAGAGACGACTGTCCGTAATGTTGCGTTCTTATATTTATGATTCCTGCAACCGTAAACTTCATTAAATTCAAGGCAGCATATTTTATTAAACTGTGAACTCTTACAGTTATTTGAGGGTAACCCTCTATTGAATTTTTTGATAAAAAAGAAATGTTTATACATTCATTGCCCCTAGACTTTACCTTTTATTACTGCTGCAAATCGTTACAATTAAATACTCTTTATGTATCCTGACAAAATTTCGCAAATTTAAACCTTGTGCAAAATTATTTTTGCAAGCTTTTAAGCAATTTGAAATATTTAATGATTCAAGGCGAGCTGTAATACAATTGTGCAAAGATGTCTTTGTAAATAATAAAATAGAACATGAAACAATAGTTCTACATATAAAGTTAAGTTTATAACTCCAATAATGGAGACAATCTTAGTTAAATATGTATATGGACGAACATGAAGATATTCTAATTTTTGGGTCTAAATAAGTTTTTAAAAAATCCTCATTCATTCGAACTTCGGTAAATTCTAAAAGAAAAAGAAAAAGGAATTGTGTGTTTGCCACAAAATCTGATTTCAAAAGTCCTATATCTTTGCAACCCAATGTCGTAGGTCTTAGATATTTCAAAGTATGATCAAATAGATCAAATAATCTAAGTTTGAAATATCAAAGGTTTGCACTATCAGGTTGCAAAGATATAGAAATAAAAATATTCAGTTTGCCATTATAAAAAATCTATATGTTTAGACAATTAATATAACTCGACTATTCTTCTTAAATCCCCTCTTTGAATACTTGAAATACTTCAAATAATGGGTTCCGTTTCCAATGCACCGTACTCGGAAAACATAATATTTTTATGGGGAAAACCCCCCCCCCCTTCACCCCTCCTGAAAGTGGATGATTATAGTTTGAATTTTTACCGCCCAACAATACCGACCCATGATTCCTCAACAACAAGATGTTATATGCTACTTAACTGTTCCAATTAGGACAATAAAGTAAAATAGCTTTATCCCGCTTTACATAGTTTTGTACATTTATTTGCGCATTTTCATCTCACAAGATCAAAGAGTGAAATACTTTGGGGGGAAATTTAAAAAAAACTAGAAATTTAGATACTAGAAATTCAAGGCGCTTCGCGCCCTTCTTTCTAGCCTTAGAGGGCGCTTTGCGCCCATCTCCTAAATTAATTGTGAACATGTTCTCTTTCTGTACATCGTAAAACAAAACAAAAATAATTCGCGGATTTTCACAAAAAATTTTGCGGATTTTCAAAATTTTAAAAAATTTAATGACGATCGAATTTTGATGGAGACAAATATTTGAAATTTTGATGATTCATAAACCTTCCCTGGAGTCCCTAGATGTCCCACAAAAAATTTGGGCCCGATCGGTTCAGCCGTTTTGACGTTTATTGGATACAAACAAACAAACAAACAAACAGACACCCAGACAAGCCAAATTTATATATAGATACGCTCTTGACGTCTTGAAGGCAAAAATGGAATTGGTAATCGTGGTTAAATAAAATTCTCTTAACTTCCCTGTAAACTTGTGAACAAAGAAAATTGCAGTGATTCATGTAACTACTTTTTATTGTTTAGTTAAAACGCATGATCTACTTTTTGTTAGTATAATTCGGATTTAAAACTGTATATTATAAATCTTTATCTGTGGAACGATGATGAGGGAATTTAAAAAAAGTTCATTTCTGTTAATTCCTTCTTTTTCTTTGATGCATTAAACCGCAAGTCACTTTTAATGAAAACCCATGGAAATCATAAGTTTTCAGAGAGAAAAACAAGGTTATCTTAACCATTTGTCACATGCCTATCTTTAAATGAAAGCTCTCTTGAAATTACGTCTACAGCCCCTTTAAACATTTCATTTCAATTAAGTTTCTTTAAGAATTTGTTTCGTAAATAAATATTTAGATTAGTTATTTCAGTTATTTAAAGCAAATAAATAAATTTAAAGAGATGAATAAACTAGAATGAAATGTTTCAGAAAATTTGTTTATAATTCTAAATTTTCCTGAAATATTTTTGTGAAACTAACGTCATTTTAACGTCACACTAACGTGAATCTGCAAACATTAAGGAAAATAAAATCCGCAAAACAAAATAAATAATTCTGCATGTATCAGTAAACAACTCCTAGTACCGTGCAGTTTAATGCAAAACTGATGTTGGATCGTGCAAAACAAATGTAAAGTCATGCGATTTCACTGCAAAAATAAAATGGCTATTTACTTTGCTCCTGATTTTGAAACATTTGTTAAAAAAGAAAAAAAATGTTTAAAACTTGGTTTTAAAGGGGCTTTCAAAGTATATTTCAAGTGACCCTCCTTGGAAAATTGACAATGCCTGATTCACAACGGTACCCTTAAAAGCTTTGTCTGATAAAGTAAAAATTATTTTATCAATGTTTATAATTTTGAAAATTGGGCAGTTGCTATTGAAAGATAATTTACGTACTTCTGGAAAACTTTTCAGAAATATTATAGTTATGCACTTTTAAACTTAGAAAAACGACAATATCTTCCACATTATTTTTCAATAAAGGTTTCAAGGGTACTGTTGTAAACCGGGTATTGCCATCTTTGCATGGAGTTTTATTTAAGATTACGCTTTTAGTTCCTTATAAGAGATTTTCGAAATACGCAATTCTTCCTAAAGAAAACCCGCCAAGCATATTAGATATTAGAATAACAGAGCTAATCCTAAATATACATAATTAGGTCACAGATTCCACAGTTATGTCTAAGATGGGGTTCAGTTTTATACATCTATCTATTTATTTATCTGTAAAATATGATGACAAAGTTTTAACAATTTTATATGTAATTCATGTTATTATGAAGCAAATAGGTAACTAGCTCGCACAATTTCTGTGTTTTTTATGTTATTCAAAATCATAACTCAAGACTAACAGTCGTCTTTCTACAGGGGTGTAATTTTTCTTTAAAAATTATTTCCCCCCCCCCCACTTTGAAAATAATTGTTTTACCTATAAATTATGTATTTCTGCGAATAAAAATAATTTTCTAGGGTTTTATTCGCTGAATTGAAAAAACAGTTGATTTTTAGGGAAAAATAGATTAATTTTTGGGAAACGTGACGTGGACCAACCTATCCTGGGAGCAGACTTCCTGGCAGAGTTTGACCTCCTAGTCGACACCAAGAACCGCCAAGTTCTTCAAAATCTCTCCTTTGAACCTCTTGCACCACCTAGGTTTTCTCCCAGATATTGACTCTAGTTCTGAACCCTCTAGTAATAAGTTATAAGAAATATATATACTGGAAGTTATTTATGCGTTTTTATTAGAGTCTGACTCACGACCTCTATAATCCGATATAAAAAAATCAATTTAAAAAAGATTTCGATTTTTGAAAAAATCGTTTTTTTAGACCTAGCTATGTTACCCCCAAGGTACTCAAGTCACTCAAGGGTTCCCTCAAGAAATGTCAGCCCATTCGGTCTAGCCCGTTTGGCCAGCTATAGCTAACATACAAACATATATAAATATATATATGAGAGAAAAGCTTTATTATTTTGAAGATAGATATATTTCAGAACCTTAATAATAATAACAATAATTATAATTTCACTGCTTAATAAAGTGATTTTCCAAAATAAGTATATGAAAAAATCGCAAAAAGGACAGAAAGAGCATTTTTGCCAAAAAAAAATATTTTTATGCCGAATATATCCGTAAGAAGGCTCTGCACAATAACCCCTTGGTTTAGTCACGCCAGAGGCATCTATTGGATGGTTTGGAATTAAAGCGAGAAAATCTTGAAGTTTCATAAACTCCAGATTTAGGCAGAATTCTATATGTTATTAACAAAATTTAAATCCAGCTAAAAAAATTAAAAATTTTGATATAATCATGAAGTAGAAAACATGAAAAAATCAGTCTAAACAATCTGGTTCAAAATCTTCAATACACCAACTTTAGCTTTAAAATGAAGCTAGAACTATTAGGTTTAATGAAAAATTATAAAAGTTTTCGAAGCACTAGAAAACTTTAAAATAAATCCAAAGTGGCTGAACTCAAGTTAAATAAAACATAGTTTTAATGATAAAATAGTTACAATTTTTGTTGTACTATAGCTAGAAAATATTTTATTTGTTAGTTTTATAAAGAAATATAAAATATTAGTAACAAAGAATGCAAGCTTATTTACATATTTTGTGTGAAAATTATAAAAAATCTATAAACTATCAAACATCATATTCGGTTAAAAACAAAAGTTATAATAACAAAATTTACTAGGTTTCACTTGCTCCCCCCCCCCCCTTCAAAAACGCCCAGTTGCAATTGCATTCCCTTTCCATTGAAAAAAATTTGGTTTTAACTTTTACGCCCTAGGATGCAAAGACGTGTAAACATGTTAACTTTATAATTAGTTGTTTTTTCCTCATAACAAACTCATAATCGAGTAAGATCTTATCTAGATGCTCCAAACTTCTTAGTAATTCGTGAACTGTACACACAAAGAATTTTCGCCGATTTTCAACATGGACAAATTTAATTTGTTGATGGAATATTAACAAAGAAGGGGGATAAATCCGTTCTAGAACTAATTATCCTTTAATGCCAAGTTTCCCCCCTTTTACTTCTAGTTTCTTGTTTTATAGGATCTATTACACTAAGTTTATGTAAGAAGCATCAAGCGTTGGCGCTAATTGTAAAATCTGACCCCTCGCTCCCACTTTATAAATCCCTCCCCAGACCCCNCCCCCGTTTTTAAAATAAAATGTGATTTTAAATCATCATTGAAAGAAATGTTTGAATCTGATTAAAGTGTTTTAAAGATGTTCATTATTAGTCACACTCTTTAATTGATAACTGTTTTTAGGTATGTTTCATGTATGTGAATTAAGCAGTATCAAATTTGCAGTAAGTATAAATGTACAAACAGTGTATCATATATCATTGTTCATGACCATAAACCTTTAATACAATTTATTTAAATCTAGCTTAATATAATAGCTAACGTAAACAGAATCTTTAAGAAAATTTTTTTAATAACTGGGCCGACCGCCGAAACGGTTTCGATAATGAATAATTGTCATCTTCTCTAGCCTTAATTTAAAGTCAATCATTGATATTAATTTGAAGCCAATTTTTTCTAATTCTGTGTAGAAATAAAAAATATTTTTATAATTTTTTCTCAGACTCAGATTAGGGTTTTATTTTAAATTGTTATTAAAACTCTTAAAATTCAGGGTTACAATAAGAATAGTGAAATCGTAGGATTGCATAAAATGTATTTTTTGGCCCATCCGTTTATTGAATCATAAACATACACTTTCTCGCTTCATATTACCCCCTACCCCCTCCCCCCCTCCTCCCATCGGCCTGTTAGCCGCTTGTTTGAGTAATTTCTTCGTGAGTTAAAGTCCTAAATACCCATCTACACTAAACGTATCTAATAAATAACCAGCTTCAAAACTTCAAGACGCTCCACACACAGTTAATATATGTATAGTATAAGGTGTGTTAATTTTGAAGAAAAAATTCTCAATTTTAATCATGCTAAAGATTAGAAGTTTATTAGAAGATTTCTAAAGAACGTTGATTGACTTTTCCAAATCGATCTTGGATTGGAAATGAAAAAAATCATGCGTAAAAGCATGTCAAGGAAAACATGGGCTTAAAAATTGATAAAATTGACGGTGCAAAATTTTTAAATAAAAATGTGTTTAACTTAATATCTAAGATTGGAACATGCTTTTGAATTAAAAATGCTAGTGAATTTAAGTAAATAAAACACAATGCAAACATAATCCAATGTAAAGTGGGTATGAATAAAAAACTTTACAACCTTACATTGTAAAAACCTGAACTTTTTACAAACACTACTTCACTAATTAGGCTTTAGTCAGTTGTTTGGTTAGATATGATCCGAATAGGGTAAAACAATAGTCGCGTGGGTCAAAATCAAAAATGATTTTAAAAACCATTCATATCTCTATATAACTTTGACTTGTTAGGGTGTCCGTGTGTATCAATAAAGGCGTAAACCGCTGAACCAATCGGACATAAATTTTGTGTGGCAACTTACGGTTAAAAGTATGAAAAAAAATTCCTAAAAAGATATTATTTTTTTTAACTATTTTAGAAACCTTTTAATGTTAACGTAAAATTACTCAAAAAATTTTGTTTTACAAACTTAGTGCATTTAAAAATAAGCATGGTTCTAAATGTAAAATGTAAAATGGCTATTGCACGTAATTATGTATGTATGTTGTATAATTGAATGGTGTACCATAAATCTTACTAGTTTGTTTGTTGTAGCATCTATCTTGCTAGGTGTATGTTTATAGCTTCTATCTTGCTAGTTGTATGTTGTAGCATCTATCTAGCTAGGTGTATGTTTATAGCTTCTATCTTGATAGTTGAATGATGTAGCATCTATCTTGCTTGTTGTATGTTGTAGCATCATATATAGCTAGCTGTATGTTGTAGCATCTATCTTGCTAGTTGTATGTTTTCGCATCTACCTTACTAGCTAGTTGTATGTTGTATAGCATCTATCTTCCTAGTTGAATCGTGTACCATTTATCTTACTAGTTTGTTTGTTGTAGCATCTATCTGCATGCTAGGTGTATGTTATAGCTTCTATCTTGCAAATTGTAAGTTGTAGCATCTATCTAGCTAGTTGTATGTTGCAGTATCTATCTTGCTTGGTGTTAGCTATATGTTGTAGCATCTATATTGCTAGTTATATGTTGTAGCATCTATCTTGCTAGGTGTATGTTGTACCATATATCTTGCTAGTTGAATGTTGTACCATCTATCTTGCTTGTTGTATGTTGTAGCATCATACATAGCTAGCTGTATGTTGTAGCATCTATTTTGCTTGTTGTATGTTGCAGCATCTATTTTGCTTGTTGTATGTTGCAGCATCTATCTTGCTATTTATATAATATTCTACCTCTTGCTGGTTTAATGCTACAGTTTGCATTCTTCTATTATTGAATTCAATATTTCAATTCGTCTTAAAAAAGTTTTATTGGAATACTGTTCTATAAATCTAGGTTTATCGGAAGGGATGTAAATGCAATAAAATGCATTTTTGTTGAACTTTGGGTTAATGACCAGAACTATAAAACCGCGAAATTATTAAAGGGACAGACCGGCTATGCAAGGTAGTTAAACTGAGTATGCAGTGTTGTGAACAAATTCTTTAGGATTCAGTTGAGGCATTTAAAACGTGTCCACGATGTATAATTACTGAGTTTGAGCGCATAGTCGCATGAATTTGGGTGGGTACGTTTTCAGAATTGGTCTTTTTTAATCATTAAATAACGACGACGAAAAAAATAGTATAAATTCTATAGTAAACTGATTGGATGTTTAAGAACATATTTCTCAAAAGAAATTTGTCAATAAATCTAAGTTAGAATTAATTATTTCCTTTTTCATCACTATATTGAATTCCTTATTTTCTATGAATTTGTTCTTCAAATTCTTCAAATGTCGTCTTTTTAATAAAAATTCCAGAAAATCTGCAGAAAATCTTTGTGATTGAAGTGAGATTATGGAAACTAATAATTGAACAAGATTACTTATTTTCGAATGATGAGAGTTAATTTTCATTTTCTCAACCTGTTTCTAAACAACTAATTAATTTAGTGTAGAATTTTGTTTACACTTCTTTTCGTTGTTATCTAATAATTTAAAAAAAAGTTCTGAAAACGTATCCACCCAAAAGTAAAATTTTGAACGTCGAATTTGTGCACAAACTCAGGATTTACAGATTTTTAAAAAGTGTTATAAGTCTCAACTGAATCCTAAAGAATTTGTCCACAACACTGCATACTTAGTTTACATAAGTTTACATAAGTTTACATAAGTTTACATAAGTTTACATAAGTTTACATAAGTTTACATAGTCCCTTTAAAAGTTAAAATAAAAAATACAACGTTTAAGAATGATTTTTTTGGGTTCTTGATTGTTTTAATTTAATCTCATTTGTTTTTTCTATATTTCTTTTATTATTTTTTCTCCTTCATCCTTTCTTTTTTTTGATAAAAAAACATATTTGGGTTGTAACATATGAACATTATTTTAGTTAAAAAAGTTTCAGTCGTAGTGGACTCCATTTCAATTCACATATTAATTTCACTTAACATGTCTAAAATTAGTTTCAATGAGAACTATATTGAAGAGGAAGGACATGACTAGTAAGACTTTATGAGCCCGTAGCTCCACTTGTTTTGATTTTATGATTTGAGAAAATGTCCCGTTACATATTAGAAGTTCAAATTATTTTTTTAACTTGCAATTTTGTGGAATTTACATCAGTTTGACGCATAGTTTTTAAACCCTGAATGATTCGTGGATTGTTAAATATAAATAAAAAGTAGTCTAAGTAGGATAAGGATTAGGTTTTCTCTTATAAAAAGTAATGCTTAAATAATTGAAAATAACTTGTAGATTTCAAATAAAGATATTGGGTTATAGAATAACTTTGTTGAAGTAACTTTTTAAAAATATGATTTTAATTTCTTTTTTACCTTGAATGACATAATTAGTCCATACAAAATTAACTGTACAGTATACAATGTACATATACGCAGACAACAAAACACCCAAAAGTGTTTATGCACTATATTATGTATACGTATATGACGTAAACAGATAACACACATATTGCATCTTTACATAATATGTTTTATGTAAAACACTATTTTTACTAGTTTGTTTAGAATCCAAAAATGTTGTTTTATCGATTTTATTATGCTTATATCTAGTGATAACGTTTTTTGTCATTTTTGTATTGCAGAAAAAAGACGAATGGTTCTTCCTTTCTACGTGAAAGTGTAAACATTAGACATTTCATCAAATACGCGGTTTAATGTCAATATACCACTCTTCACTCTTCAGTCTTAAATCCAAATATATGTAGTGTTGTTTTAGTTTTAAAAAGTAAACAGTTCGTGGTCTGTGAAAACAACAACCTTTGACTTAGCACATTCTTAATACTCCTTCTTCTTCTTCTTCTTCTTCTTCTTCTGCTTCTTCTTCTTCTTCTTCTTCTTCTTCTTTTTCTTCTTCTTCTTCTTCTTCTTCTTCTTCTTCTTCTTTCTTCTTCTTATTCTTATTCTTATTCTTATTCTTACTCTTCTTTTTCTTCTTCTTGTCCGTGCAAGCCTAAGGTAATTCTCACATAATTAGACCCATTACTAAAACATACAAATAAATCCTGCGCACTGCAATTTTCTTGAAAAGCAATCATAAATCAGAGGTTAACATATTACAAATACATATTTAAATATGTAGATTACAAATACAAATAATTAAACTTAATGAATCACGGGCAACCGTAGTACATTTGAATTGCCGAACCGGGTCAACCTTTCCGGTCCCAATTTGTACTGTACCTAGCTCTATGGACAGGCCTAGCCGGTGCTACAAGGTTGACGTGCGTAAAATATGCTTTATACATTTATAGAATTTGAGGTCATAAAGATTGGAATACGAAACAAATTATGAAATGATCAACTTATCTGTATAATTTTAATTTCTGTCTGATGCATGTTCTGTAATGAGTCTTTGCCATAAGCTCAAATTTTCTAATCCATGCTCTTGGCAACCTGATGTTGTAAACCTTTGATTTTTTATCTTAGGTAATTTGATTTAACAGAAATCATATTTTGACATATCAAGGGTCTATAACATTGGGCTGCAAAGATATAGAGACGATAAAATCAGGTTTTGTGGCAATGACTTAATTTCTTGATATAAACTTTATTCCAATGATTCATTGGTTGGATTTCAAATTTTAATTTTTCTTTTTTATATGGCGTTCAAAATGGATTTACAGAAATCGAGTAATTAATATAAAAAAAATTTTATAGATTTAATTTCATCTAATAAAATGTTTACTGTGTTTTATGAACACATTAAACAATTTTCAAACACAATTTTTTCGATAAAAACAAAAACATTTTTTTAACCCAATAAAAATTCAAATTATCTAATGTTACTTGTTGACGATTTTGCCCAGAAGCTTCGTAACCTCTCACAAAAAATTATTATTCTTACACAAAAAAAATTTAATTTTCTACCGATAATTCAAAGAAACCGGAAAGATTTTATCTTCCCGACAACTTTTTTTTCCTCAAAGGAAGGTCTTTTTTATGTGATACCATGTTGGATTAGATATTTTATATTGATATTGACAAAACAATTATCTTTTTTTTCATGTTTTATAAGAAAAGTCCCCGAAGCAGAAGGAGGGAATTGTAACGAATGACCAACACGCAATTACAGTAAATTTAATATAGAACTTTAACATGCATAAAAGGGACTGTAAGCGTAATTTATACTGGTCCATCATTAAAAGATTAAAGCATTGCCCGATTTACGGAAAGAAACCTTTATCTGATAAATTAAAGTGAAAGATTGTCCTTTTCCCTGTTTAAAAGTGTTAAATTCTTGCAGTAGAAATACGCTAGTCGATATAGTAGAGAAACCACAATGGGACATCTTGGAATAGGGAAGGTGTAATGTATTAAATCAGCATTACATTTCGGTTACAAATGTCACAATCATATGAGACTATTTGTCCATCACACATAATACAGGGTGAGCACCTTTTAAGCTGGATTGGCACGTTATGCCGGACCTTTTCAATTCAGAGCTTCTATTAATGGGATGCAAAAAAAAAAGAATTGTATTTTTTTCACACAAAAAAAATGGTAGCGGGAGGTTTAAAATTGTTTGAATCTGATATAAATGTATATAAAAGATAAATTGAACATACGGTTTTATATATAGTAAACCTATAGATCTGATAACGTTTTATATACAAACCTCCATCTCACTGATGCTCGATAGGAAATATTTGGGCACAGGAATAGACATTAAGTTACAAAGACGACAGAAAGTATTTCAAAATCTAATGTATATTTAAAATGAAAACAATTAATCTATTTTGTTGATATATTGCAATAGAAATAGTCCTAGCAATACAATAAAAAGGTGATAAAAGCGGTGAAAAGTGCATCTATTCGTTGATTTCAAAGAATGCAGGACATCAGATAAAAACGTGCAAATCCTCGAAATTATTAGTCCTGAAATCTGTGTCTTACTTCTCAGAACGTTCATGAAGAATATGCATTTAGGTCACGACTCACGACACTATATATGCAAAGATATGGACTACCTTTTTATTTCCTCTTTTCTTTCTTTTTTTGTAAGCTTTTTATATTTTTGTTTCTCTTTTTTACCATTGTGAAATAAACGCGGAATGAAGACACTTTTAGAAAATTATTGTTTACATTTACCACTTTTTATCATTGCTAACAATGCCTTTTAACAAACACTGCAAGTCATTAGCCTGCGGGTAAATCTGAAATTAATTCTACACATTTAAATTATACTCTTCAAAAATGATTTGTGTTACAAAAGGTTGTTTCTACTCACTACTTACTACTCACTACTCACTACTCACTACTCACTACTCACTACTCACTACTCACTACTCACTACTCACTACTCACTACTCACTACTCACTACTCACTAATCACTACTCACTACTCACTACTCACTACTCAATACTCAATACTCACTACTCACTACTCACTACTCTATTTTCCAATCTTCTAGATTACTACCTGGGCGTCCCAAGAAGTTGATAGTTTTAAGACGGCTTGAAAATCGACATTGATTTTTGAAATAATTTGCAGCATGATCAACCTGATAAGAATTAAAACAATAATTACAAAACTCTCCGAGTTCAAATCTCCGGTTATTTTGAAAACACAGAAGGGCAAAAACCCAGGACTACGGGAAATTTGTGACTATTGTTTACAGAACTTTACAGGTAAAATTTGGTTGACAAACTAATGCCAAAAATATTTTTCCAATTACAGACGATGTTCATATTTCGTGGGACACCCTGTAGCTGACCACTGCACAGACCACCAGGGCTAAATGCAAAATAACTTAGAGGCAAAAAAGTGAGTTTTCCATTTACCCAGGATGTCCCAAAAATGCTACATCCCCAAAAACTATTTTGAAATATAAAACGTTGGGGAAAAGTTGCAGAAATTTTGTATTCTTTTGTGATTTTTATTAATTTTAAATTGTTTGCAACAAACAAAAAAATTGAAAATATTTTCGGCCAACATTTGGAATAATAATTAACTGTTTTACTTCGCACCCCCTGCAGTTTGGATCATAATAATTATTCAAGTAGCCTATATTCTCTTTTTATTTAATATTTCACTCATTCTTCTTCTTCTTCTTCTTCTTCTTCTTCTTCTTCTTCTTTCTCTTCTTCTTCTTCTTCTTCTTCTACTTCTTCCTCTTGTTCTTCTTGTTCTTCTTCTTCTTCTTCTTCTTCTTTTTCTTCTTCTTCTTGTTATTCTTCTTCTTCTTCTTCTTCTTCTTCTTCTTCTTCCTCTTCTTCTTCTTCTTCTTCTAAGTCATTATTCTTATTCTTATTCTTTTTTTCCTATTTTCTTATCCTTTTTTTCTTCTTATTATTTTCTTTCTAAATTTGTCTTGCCTATTTTGCTTTTTTCTGATTTAAAATGTAGATGTCAGATCTTAAGTTTGAATCATTGTTAGAATTATCCTATTACATTAGGCCACGCCCATTTCTAACCATACGCCCATATCAAATCTACTCGGTTTCTCAACACTCTGGTTTAATTCGTGTTCACGCTCCAATAAATTATTCTGTTTTTTCATTATGAATTTTAAAATTACAGTCGTTTGCTTTAATTTCTTAATCCTTTAACTCAATAATTTATAAATAATAAAAATATCAAATTACGAAAACTGAATATTTGAAAAAAGTTTTTTGGTGGGAAAATTAGTTTTTTCTTATCGGTAATAAAACATCATAAATAAAATGTGAGAAACCAAATCAAATCTAACTATCAATTTCAACGTGTACTGGTAACATTTGCGATAAAATATGACAGTTTTCTTGTTTCTTATAAAAAGTCATCATTCATTTTAAAGCCATTGTATGTTTATATTATTATTGTTAGTGAAATATTAATAATCATGGAACATCCTTATTGCAAGCAATTTCCTGGCTACGTGCCCACAATCTACGCTGAATACCCGCATTATACTGGTAACCCATCGAAACCTAAGAAAATTAAATTTACAGGATATGTTTGATTGAAATTTAGAGTCAGGGGAGGAAATTTATTCAATTTTAAAATCAACACAAAAACACTGATTTCTTTTATTTAAAAATAACATTTCTTTTGCTTCAAAGAATGTAATCCTACTCCCCAAAGTCCAATGTGTTTGGAAACTTTAATGTCGGTTCGGTCTTGAAGAGCAATGCATCAATTTTATTTTGTAATAAGGGTATTTTTGAGTAATCAGTTTCCCTTGAACAGTAAACGCAAATAGTTATCTTGAGTAAATTTCATACATGAGCTCTTTGGTATGTTCATTACCTCTCCATTTTAAGACATTATATTTTTTAGCTGCACCGCTTGGCCCAGCTACAAAAGTCACAAACTTTTAGGTAAATCTTGGTAATTGTTTACGTCTTGTAAATCTATCTTTAATATTATGAATTTTAAGTACCCCCCCCCTTTCCCTTTTATCGTTTCTGAAGGGGCAGGGTGGGGGGTATAGAGGGTAGAATTGCGTATTTTCTAGAACCTCCTTTACAGGGGTAATATATTAAACCGCGGCATTTATCCACATCTCTGTGCACTTCACATCTCATCAGTTGTTTAGCTATGTGCGGTATTTGTTCTGTGTGACATTTCA
Organism: Eurytemora carolleeae; assembly: GCF_000591075.1. Taxonomy (NCBI): domain Eukaryota; kingdom Metazoa; phylum Arthropoda; class Copepoda; order Calanoida; family Temoridae; genus Eurytemora; species Eurytemora carolleeae. Next base: position 184,324 of record NW_019396206.1, read on the forward strand.
AATATAAGCGACATTTTTTACGAAATTCCACCGTGTGCTGCCATTCGAAATTTAAGTTTAAAACTCCGGACGAGTGGGTTAAACATTGAAAAAACTATGGTAGCCTATCAATGATCAGACCATATCGTCGTTTTTTCTCTGATAAAGTTTTAAATTCTGAGAATTTTGTTCATTACTGCGTAAAGTATCTTTTTAAAACCCAGAGTTCAAAATAATGAAAAGGTTTATAGGGTTCGCTGTGAGTTGGACAGTAGACATGTAAATTAACCTCTTCCCTCCTTTTAAACAAAAAAGAAGAAAAAGAAGAAAATTATATAACTGAAATTTTCAATAATATTGAATCGTTGCAATTCTTATGAAAAGTTTAGAAAAATTCCTCGCAATTTCAAAATATTTCTTCTGCAAAAGAATACTGGAAATTATTCGCAGTGAAGTCATCACCCTGTTTAATAGAAGACATTTTGTTTATCCAAATGTAACTTTCTTATCATTATTATTTATTATCCTATTTTTCTTCTTTAACTTCTCAATGTCTAGGAGGGTGAAGGAAGGTAGGAGGGTTTAGGCAGATGTTTATCTTTTTCAAACTTGTTTGTTTATGTCTGTTTAACCCTATTTGACGATTCGGAAATTTGTTTTATATGTTTTCGCAGATTTTATGTGAATTTATTTCCAGGATTTCCAGCCCCCCCCCCCCAGTCCGGTCCGACGTATCCCCCCCTTTCTCCGTAGATTCCCGCGGGGTTCTCTTTAACCGTGTTTTAAAGCTTGACTCCCCGTTTGATTCTTAGGTCTGCTCATCAGTTGCGGATTATACCTGTTTCAGGATACAGTGAAGTTTGGGGTCAAACAAATAAAAAAACCTTTTATGAATATTCTACATTTATTTAAAAACTGTTGAAAATCTAAATATCAATCAATGAATAATTCAGAAAATACACTTCTCCCCCTCATAGCCCTCTCACTCCAATTAGGAACGAGAAAGAAAACTTACACTAAGTACTAAGTATAAATAAATGGAATCTGAAAATATTAAAGCTTAAAGTTACTTTCCAATTAACGAGTAGAGTGCCAGGTTCATCAGAATTGAATACTTTCAAAGCTAGAAATACGACGATATCTTACACATTCTAATTCTGAAAAAGGTTTAAAGAGGAGAGGAAGGCCAACCACATCAATCTCTAGTCCGAACCACATTCTCCTCATTTTCTCGTCCGAACCACCTCGAAATCCTCGTCCTTTCAATATTATTTTTTTTAAGTGTCCGATCCTTGAAAATAAATACATTTTTTTTAAATATGGCGACGTTAGGGCATAGATGAAATATAAAATTTTCCCAATTAAATGTTAGATTTGTGTAAAAATAAAAATGCTCCATAAATGATGTTCTACAAAAAAGCGTTTGTGTCGTCTGTGACCAATTAATTGTAGCAAATGATTTGAATAATATAAATTGAACATTATTTTTTCTATGATTTTAAGCATGCGGCAGCAGTATAGTGATCTCTTAGTGGGGACAACAAATCTACCTTATTTGTAAATAAATCAGAAATCAATGATTATTTTGTATGGGTTGAAATGGAAAGATTAAATACCATGTTCACGTGAATTCTTTGGTATAAATTTTTATTTGTGAAAGTTATCCATTTTGGAGGCAGAAGAGATTCAATTTTTAACCTAAATAATGTTTGACATCCTTCTCGTGGATTTGAAGATTCCAACATCTCAAAATCCTTGGAAAACTTTATTCTAGTCATGTTTTATTCCCTAACGTCGCCATATTTTAAAAAAATGTATTTATTTTCAAGGATCGGACACTTAAAAAAATAATATTGAAAGGACGAGGATTTTGAGGTGGTTCGGACGAGAAAATGAGGAGAATGTGGTTCGGACCAGAGATTGATGTGGTTGGCCTTCCTCCCCTCGTTTAAAGATTATCGTTTGTTTTAACGATGGCATACTTAAAATTTACAAAAATAAAATTTTTCTTTAAGATGTCGATATCATAGGTTTATGACATCAGGGATAAGTGATTAGAAAAGTCGGGGTTCTTTATTTTTTAATATTCTTTCTTACAAAATATCATTTAAAATCAGTTCAAAAGTGAAATATAAGAAAGGCCATAATTGGTTTTTAACCTAAAACCAATTTAAATTAATCCATCTATAAAGACCCCATGATGTGAACTCATAATACATATAGATAGATTAGGTCGAATAGAAAAACTCGTAGGTTCCATTCCTTACGATAAATTATTTATTCTGAGATTTAAAGATATACATTTTTTTAATTGTTGAAAATTTTTGCTAGAATAATTAGCAGCTTTTTATGGGAAGAACAGTTTTATGTTAAGTTTAATTTGATATCGTCTATAAAGTCTGGCAAGGGCGTCGGGGGAAAGAAGTCTGTCCCCCCCCCCCATTCAAATCCTGTGTACGCTCCTGATTACACAAGTTGTATAATACTAGTTTTACTTTCAATAAGAAATTAGGAATGGTATTAATACACTACAAACTAAATAGAAGGAGAAGGTCAAGTTTTTGCGTCATTACTGCTAACACTTTGTAACCTCATAGCTTCTCTGGTTTTGAATTTACAAACAAGTATAAGAAACAAAAATTTATTTATTTTCATATCAGAAATTCAAAACATTTTTGTTCTTCTCAATAGCTTTTTAATCTAAGAGAAGGTAATATTGAAAAGAAATAAGATTTCGATCTTGACTGCAATTTACTGTAGTTTAACGTGAAAACATAAAAGATTTCAATCTTGCATACAATTTACTGTAGTTTAACGTGAAAACATATAAGATTTCAATCTTGCATACAATTTGCTGTAGTTTAACGTGAAAACATATAAGATTTCAATATTGCTTGGAATTTACTGTAGTTTAACGTGAAAAAGATTGATTGCGCTCTGCATCCCGTTGTAATTTCATTGCTCTATAAAAGTCGAGATCTCAATCTTTTTTTCTAAATCCGGAAACAACTGTTCAGACTCTTAGGCATATTTTCAAATCGAAGAACTAAATTTTTGACCTCAAAACACGACAATGCATTCATGGTTTAAATACAGGGAGACCCAATAAAATGGCAATCAAAACAATTTAATCATAGCCAAATAGGTATATCTTATAATTATATATGATAAAATGTATATAATGATTTTAGTAGAGATAAAAAATTTCAAACAACTACTCAAATATCATATATCGTTTAATAAATATCATATATCGTTTAATAAATATCATATAGCGTTTAATAAATATCATATATCGTTTAATAAATATCATATATCGTTTAATAAATATCATATATCGTTTAATAAATATCATATATCGTTTAATAGATATTATATATCGTTTAATAAATATCATATATCGTTTAATAAAGAAAATTTGAAAACCTAAAGTCATACAAATGACCTTTTTGTTTCACCTAAAGGATTTGAGTCTTTGGCACAAACTCAAATTTTCTAATTCCTGCACATTTGCAACCCAATGCCGTAGAGCTATGAATTCTGGTAGATCAAAGGTTTGCGCCATCAGGTTTCTCAGATATAAGGGTTAGAAAATTTGATTTTGTGACAAAGACTCAATTCCTTTGTCATTAATTAATTCTTAAAAATGTCAATTTATTTTTTTTAATCCAACATTTACAACGGAAAATCTGCGAAATCATGGATTGTTATTTTTTTTAAATATTTTTATTAAAATGGTTGCATAAAGAACCAAAGGTTACAAGATCTAACGCAAAAGGATTTTCCCGATTACTTCCCATTAAAATGAATATGTGTAGGGCTACGAAAAAGTATAAGTTATTTAGTGAAGTAAGATCAAAAACACAAAAAGTTTTGAAAATTTGTGCAATATTTCGAAGGAGTCTGTATCTATGTGAGCACCCTTGAAAGCCTCGCTTTTAGACTTTAACATGGTAATTGGAAAGAAATTCTGAATCATATTGAACATCTACCCTCTGGCCAATTATACATTTTTCTACATCTAGAATGTAGTGTGGAATATAAATGTCTCTGTAAATTAAAGCGCAGCGTACAAAAAGGAGGTCCAAAAAAACATTAAAATTTGTTTTGTAATTTAATACACAGTTTTTAAAGCGTTGTATCTTTATGTATTAGAATTTTAAGAAGAAGAAAAAAAGTTTTTTGGGACACCCTTTTCCATGTTTCGTTTCATTTTCCTTACAAGGATTTAATTGGGGTGTTCTAATTCATTCCTGAACATTCATTTAATGGAAATATTTAAGGGTGCTCCCCCCCCCCTCCCTTTACCCAACTTAAAGGATAAGTTCGCCTCTCCTGAAAACATGCGTTTAAGTAATCTTTCATTCCAAGAGGGGCCTGGCCCTGTTCAATTCAAAACGATATCTTTTAAACATCTATATAAAAAATATTGTGCAAGATATCTTCGTTTTTTAGCTTGAAAAGTGATTATTTCTCGGAATATTCTTCATTGTCTCTGTAGTTAGAAATGCACATGTCGCTTTTATAGAAAAGCCGAATTTGAAAAAAATATTCTATTTGTTGAAAAAAGAACAGACCAACTCCATAATTTTATCCTCAAGGTCTACAAACTACTGCTGAAATACATTTTCATACTGTTTTTTCATATCTCAAAGACTTCTCAAGCCTAGCCTGAAAAAATCATGAATCCTTGATAATTTTAAAAAAGGTGCAAGAATCTCTTCAGAGTTTCATTTTAAACTTTTAGAACCAAAAACTGCAAGATTTCTGACCAAATACGGGTTTTCATTGTGATAAATTTATTAATTCTACATGTGTTCCCAACGAATGGAAATATTTATAAAAACCTGTATGGAACTAGATGAAGCTTGTACGCCACGTAATATTAACATATTTAATAAATAAGAAAATTACAAATAAAAAAACATGACATGAAATTTTCTCAAATCATTCATATGTTATACTCACAGGGTTACCCTAAATAATTTGTGAAATTGTGAGGTGTGTTTAGAACTACATCATGTACGTTTAGCTTATTAAATTTTGGTAGTTACCAACATTAAAATAATTTTAATAACAAGTCAAACTATAGAAAATTACACGTATGATTGAATCTTATATGCTTTCTATCAGAGCTCCTTTTAATGAAGTGCCATTGACAAGAACAAAAATATTTTTAATTTATAATATAAATATTTTGTTTTAGTCATATTTAAGTGGGGTGAAACAAAACTAGTAGAGCTACGAAATCACATACCTGAGATGTCGCAAACATTTTACCTCCTGTCTAGTTTACAGTGATAAGTTTGATAAAATTAGATTACTAATAAATACTGCAATATTTAATAATTATTATGAATAAAGGTATGGTTTGGTTTGTCCTACTTAATTTATAATGTTTAATTATGTGCTATATGTCAATATTAAAGAGCTAAAAATAGAAACAAATATTACATTTATTTCTTTTATTTGTTTCTGTTCACATTGTAAAAGAATTAAAAAATTCCAATTAAAGGAAATATTAAAAGAGATATAGGCTATAAGCTAATCATTTTAGCTCTTGATCGCGACCCAAGAAAGTTAAATCTGATGTTCCTTATAAAACTGTGTCAAAGGAATTGAGTTTTTGCCACAAACTCTGATTTTCTAATTTTAATATCGTTGCAACCCAATGTCGTAGACCTTTAATATTTCAAACTATGAATGCTATTAGATCAAATAATGTAAGTTTGAAATATCAAAGGTTTACATCATACGGTTGCAAAGATATAGGTTTTACAAAAACTGAATTTGTGGCAAAGACTCAATTCCTTTATACGAAAATTTATATATGCAAAATTTTAAAATCTTAAACTTAAATCACATGACCAGAACTCCCACCAATGGTAGTGCAATATAGTGGTCACATGTCTCTGTCTGTATCACGTGACCAGTATTACTGCACTCTCATTGGTGGGAGTTCTTGCGACGTAATATGGACTTTTAAATAATATTAACAATTATATCAATAAAAAATGAAAATAGAAATTATAAAATAATAATTGGAGAAACCTCAAGTTACCACTAGGTTTCTCTTGGATATCTTCGTTTTCAGGTTAGTTGCGTGTTCGCTGAATATGATCTGTTTAAACCTCCTATTTCTGTACAAAATTGAATATATATAAATTTTTGTATAAATTTGACACAGTTTTATATAAATTTCTCGAAACAGAAATATCAGATATGACAATTATGGGTCGCGATCAAGAGCAAAAGCGATTAGCTTTCAGCCAATTTACAGAGTACATAATTTCAAAAATACAGAGTACACAATTTCAAAAATACAGAGTACATAATTTCAAAAATACAGAGTAGCATGCAGTCGAATTCACCAACGGTACCCTTTAAAATTTTGCCTGATTATCGACTACAAATATATCCTTATTTTTCTAGCTGCAAAATTAACAGCCGGGAAAATCAAGCAAATCCAAAGGAACTCAATTTTTACAGAGAAAAATAAGTTTATCACTTAGTTTTTTATCAAGACAAATTCCAAAAATGAATGGAGGACCACTTAAAGATTCGTTCACAGCCACTTTATGGAGAGAGAGAGTGGGGGGAGAAAAAAGGGAGGAGGGTTAGGGTCGGTTTATCTTTGAATCAATCAAAGAATTTAAAAATGCGATGGAATCTTTTATTTAGAAATATTTGAACCTATAGTTAAATTTACCCAAACTGACAGTGAAACATTTTTCTTCATTCATCACTAATGTTGTTCAAGTTTTTTATTATTGCAAGTCATGAGAGGTGTGTGTCCCTTCATACTTAGATGATAAAAATTAAAACAACATTTTTTGACAGATTTCGAAAAATGAGTTTTTTTAGATAATAATCCCCCTCCCCCCCCTTGTTTTTAAACCCTCTGTTTCTTTCATCGTTAAAGATTAATGACCAAGGCCCGAAGGGTTTAGTGGTAGGCAAACTCTGCACTATTTAAACCAGTTGATAAATACGTAATTAACCAAAGTCACGAATTTCTAACCAATTTAAACAGCTTGCATCGAATTTTAAGGAGCCGTCGGAGGTGTCAAAAATGCATTTTTTATGATATTTTAAGGGATCGTTCAGGTATTTACAGAATGGTGTAGGGTTCTAATTTCATTTGTCGGAGGTTCTTGAATCAAAATGTTTGTTAAAACTAAATAGACTTTTCTCTTTTATACTTTTTGTTGAAATATGCGTTTTTAACATAAAGTAATAGAGTTTTTGCCATAAACTCGCATTTTCTAATCCCTATATCTTTGCAACCTTGTGGTGTAAACCTTTGATATTTCAAACTTAGACTATTTGATTTAACAGAATAAATAGTTTGGAATATCAAAGGTCTTGGAAAACGGGTTGCAAAGTGATAAGAATTGGAAAATCATGCTTGTGGCAAAAACTCAAATCCTTTATATAAAGACAACTCGGTAGGTTTAAAGTTGGTTTAACTTTAGACCAACCAACACATGATTGAATTCAAGATATAGTTATAGTTCCTCGATTAAATTCAAATGCATTTCGCCCTGGTTAGTCTGGGGTGCCCCCCCCCTGCCCCCCCCCTAACCTATCATGCATCCAACCCACCCCCGCCCCTCACCCCACCACCAAAAATGGTGTCATTAAATTTGAATGTATTTAAGTAAGTTAAAATGTATGCAATTTAAAACTAAGAATACTTTTGACTTATCAAATATTAAACTTAAAAGAATAGATACAACATACAAAAAAATTATTGCAGAATGCCTTTTATCAAATATCAAAAATCAAAGTCGTCGCCCTGGGTAATTGATAAAATTATATTTAAATAAAATATTATATTTACAATATGTACAAAATCCTTAAACCAATTAAAAAAAATCCAAAATCTTCTGATTCTCCCCCTTCATTTTTCCTTTACAGTTCCTTAAAACATCTTTAATAAATTGGGATAAAATCAATTTAATAAGGTGCCTGTGATTACTTTTAACCTTTGTCCGCACAAAATTGATGAAGATATCATTGTTTACTTATCTGAAAAATGTTAATTGCCAATTGCAGTAAAAGTGGTTTTTTGCAGCAGAGACAAGGAATAAATCAAAAAAATAAAAGAGAGTAACTTCCTCAATTCCCATTGTTGCTCAGACTAATGTTTTAACGGTACCGTTGTGAACCGGACATGCAACCTTTTAAATGGAAACTCACGTGAATTCACGTCGAAGGTCTCTTTAAAGAACGCTTAATGTTCGCAATTCTGAATTCAATACATCATATTTTAAGCCCGCTGTGAATGAAATGTCTCTCGCCCCTCCCTGGTCCATTGTGCACAATTGAGCAAAGTGATTTAGAGGTTAAATACTTGACTTAGGGGTATTCAGGAGTAATTAAAGAATAAATACATGCAAAAAAAGGCGAAATATGAAAATAAAAATTTTGCATTTGTTTAATGCAAATATATTTCGAAAAAAAACTTCCAAGATTTAAAAATCATAAAGGAAAAATTCCTTCGACCTTCGATTTACATTTTTTTGGAAATGTAAACTTTTCCAACAATTCTGAATTCTGTAAAAGGGCAATTGCATGCTTTTATTAGGGTGGAAAAAAATAAAAACTATGTTTTGATATTGGTATTTAAAGATACGTGAGAATTTACTGAATACCGTCTATTTGTTTTTGTTTCGAAATCAAAAAATTATTTAATCTAATTTGTATTTGTATTGCTTCTAACATGATCAATCTGGTTTTGTATTGCTTTTAACACGATCAATCTGGTTTTGTATTGCTTCTAACACGATCAATCTGGTTTTGTATTGCTTCTAACACGATCAATCTGGTTTTGTATTGCTTCTAAAGGAATAGGGTTAAATTTTCCCTCAGACCCTTGGAATTTACCTTAAATCTTTTAAATTAAAAATTAACAAATCTGTGGCTAAGCGCCATCCCATTCAAAGGATTTCAAAACTAGGGGACATATAAATCGGATAGAAATATGCTTCCAGATATGTTTTAAGTCGTTTTTAAGTCGTTTTGTCGAAAAGAACAGATTTTCTTTTAATGATATAAGTTTCTTTATTTATAAACATGGATTTAAATATCTAAAGTTAGAAAATCTAAAGTTTTTGATTTCTTTATTGTTAAATTTCTAAAATATTTGTTTTACTGATGTTAAATTGCAATCAATAATTTGAAATTAACACTTATCCAAAAAAAACAGATATGTACTGGTTTGAATAATAGTCTTCCCCCCCCCCCAACCCCCACTCTTTTTAACATAGTATAAAATGTTGATAGATATTTATACATTGGAATTTCATTAGCTGCTGTTTTATTTCATCTAACACTTAAATGCAAATTGGTTAAAATACAGTTAAGATAGCTAGGAATGTATTTAAAAACACTCTCTTAGATCTAAAAGAAATAAAATCACCTTTTTAAAACCCTTTTAAAAATGTTCATCAAAACTCAGCCCCCTTCCTTTAAATTCCTTTAATTTTGGATAGTCGCATTCCCATGGTTTCATTTTCTAATTCATATTTGCAATCAAAGCAAATAATTAAATTGCAACCTACGTGCAGTTGTAGAAATTGTTTTTGCAGAAAATGCGCGAACGATGCATAAGCGCACACAATCAAACCACCAATAAACATGGCCGGCCTTTGTGCCGGACCGTATAACAATAACAATTTTAAATAAACAGGACAGGTTTCATTGAACACATGTCAAGCTTTCAGTGCAATATCTAACTTAATCTTATAAAAATTTTATGTTAATACTCTTTACTTTTCAGATAAATTGCATATGCAAAAAAACTGCAAGGTTCAAGCGTCTTAAATTTGTTTTAAGAATTTGAATTTATGCAAAGTAGACGATCTAACTCCAAGATTTAAAAATATTCTGACACCGTTTCTTGTGATATATTGTCACCAGAGCATCAGAGGAATCTAAAATGGCGGGGATTGGAAATGAGAAAAATGCGGGAGAATAAAGTTTGATTTGGTTTGGGAAAATGTGATTAATTGAAATGATATTACGTGGCGTTACGCGGAGAAAACATGGCGGCGGTCAGAATTCGCCAGAAAATGAGCAGCATTGGAATAGACGAAAGGAAACTTATCTCAACATTTTATTATATTAAATCCTTTGAATTATTTCAAGTTAAAGCCTTGTTAAGATCTAATTCACAGATTAATATTTAGGAACAAGTTTGGTCGACATGTTTTTCTTCGTCCCGGATTCTTTAAGAAATTTTTTTTGTCTCCACTTTAAATTCTTCTTGAAAAAAAACTAATTGACTTTTGATGTTTATTCCTACCTACGATATTTTAAAGTGTTTCATATAAAAAGCTTAAAATTTAGGATTACCAATTTTTAACGAAAAAAATCCCCAAATATTTGTGAGAACCCCTGAGATAAGGATTTGTTTCCCACACAGGAAAATGCTGAGATCTCAGTCTATGCCACATGTCATTGATATAAAAACGGTTATTTTTTTTAAGTTATTTTCAACAATATATTTTATAAAAGACCCCTTTTACTTATTTAAATGTTATTTGTATTAAGTAGAAAATTCTTGAAAATCTTTTGCGTAAAAAATACTAAAATTTGGGCTTATAAAGATCTAGAAAAAAGGGTTAAAACCTGTTTAAAAGGGACTATCCCTCTCCCCCCCTTGTCCTTTCTCTCCTATAATGATACATGAGAAACTATCTGTAATTAATCAAGCTGCAGGTTAATTTAATGGGAGGTTATTAAATCAAGCTAATTAATGGTAATTAATACTTTCAATCTGATTGGTGCAATTAATACCAAATACTTTTCTATGCAAATTTTCACCACATCTCAGGGAAAATATAACTAGTTTTGGATTCAAAATAGATGTAGAATTCTGTATTAGTACTATACTGCAGAAGCTGCGTCTGTTTAAACAGGACAGCACTGTCTCCCAGGACAGTAACTCTGGATACAAGGATAGCGGAATAGAAGGAAATCACGTCCTCAATATATGTCATTTTTATTATTTTTTCTTTCCGTCCTCTTTTTCTCAAATTCAATTTCTTCAAGAATTTTTTTAATTGTTATTAAATCCCCTCCCCCTTTTTTTTGAGTTTTTAAGTGCATATCTATATATTTATATAAAGTTGTAATCTCTGTATTGAGATTTACGGAATTTATATCATAATTGTTTTTTTAAGCCATAGAGTACGAATTTATACAGATGGAGCCCTAGATAGTCAGATTGGTAGTCAGCTAGGCAGTAACTTTGATATTCAGGCCGAATTTCCTTCACTTCCAAGCAGTCATGCACTTCAGCAGGACTACCCTAGGCAAAATCATGTAGAAATTACAAATCAGTTAATTAGATTTGAAATCTTTTAATTTCCTTGAAACGCAAATATGTTCGACAACATAAAAGTGAAACACACACAGCATTATCGCAGTGAAAAGATATCAAAAGCTTTTTTCTCAATTATCAATTAGTATATTTATTATTTTAAAAACTGATTATTTCCAATTGTGGTTTCTCTACAAAGTGACTTCATTAAAACGTATTTGGATTATCATCATTGCACACTTTTCAACCTAGAAAAACGACAATATCTTCGAAATCTTCCACATTAAAAAAATGCGTGTAACTATTTGTTTTTCAACTATAACACCAAATAGTCATCTATGATATAGATTTCTTAGATTTTGTCTTTCTATTTCTCACTGTATGTGGGCCTCACTGTATTTGAATAAAAAAGCGGGTTTTTCACACAATTTTGGAAATTAACAAACCCGACCCGAATTGTATTTATTCATTGGCGTCTGTTGTAAGAGGGGAGGGGGGGGGAGGGGTGATTCCACTTTTATTCATTTATTCGGTCTGAAAATATGCATGAAGTTAAACACAACTTTCGGGGTTTCTTTTTTCATTAAAATATACAAGTAACACTTTTTAGAAGAATTGTATTCCAATCAAGCTATACATGCTACACACTCAAATATTCCTATCTAATCCTCATATCTTTTCAACCAGATGGCGTACATCTTTCATATTTAAAACTTGCATTATTTCATCTAAAACAGACTTTTTGAATCGGGTTGCAAAGATATAGGGATTAGAAAATCTTGTGTTGTGGTAAAAACAATTTCTTTCTTCTTTAAATTATTATTACGGCAACATTATAAAACAAACGGTGTCCCTAAATACATTTGATTGGCAATAATATATTTTTATTTTCATTTTTTTTTAATGGGGGGTAACGAGGAAAAGGGAGGGGAGGGAAAGACAGTGACAACGGAGAAGGAAAAGAAGGGAAGGGGAGGGACGGAGAGGGTGGAATATGGAGGGAGGGGGCTGTAGGGGAAGGGAAGGGAGGGGGGAGGGGCGGAGAGGGTGGAATGGTGAGGGAGGGGGGTGTATGGGAAGAGAAGGGAGGGGGAAATTCCATATGTTTTGCCCTCTTTGCATCCTGTGTCTTGGGGCTTTTTCTATTTCATATCTTTCTGTATCTTAACTTCTTTTTGAATATTTCTTCTCGGGTTTTAAACACGATTATAAACTGAAATACCTGAAATAACCTTGCATGATGTAATTCTTTTTACATTTAACTTTTTATGTTTTAATAACGATTAAAATACGTGTTGGTTTCTTTTAACCTGTTCATGATATACTGTCAACTGACCTTGCTACTTTAGAACTGAATTTTTACTTCTTTTTTTAAGAATGTTAAACACCGTATACTTGATGCAGTATTGCAGTATATCGTGTACCGTGGAGTAAACATACGCTAAACAATAACATCCTGCAAGGAACTTAAAATGTCTTTTTAAATCAGATTTGCTCAAAGTTAAATTCATAAAGATACCCTTTAAACCTGTTTTTGGTCAATAATGTGGAAGATATCATCGTTTTTCTAACTTGAAAAATTCTCAAAATGTCCTCAATTGTTTCTGTAACCTCATGCTCAAGTCACTTTAAAATAACCAATTTTTGTAAAGAAATCATGAATATCTCTTAACGGGATCAGATTAAGCTTTTATAAAGGGCACTGTTGAGAATCAGACATGGAGGCAGAAGGATTTTACTAGCTCTCATAATAGTCAAAAGTTTCATACATTGATACGATTATTTTTAGCTTTTAATTTTTCATCCCGTATAACTGTCCTCATTTTATAACAGTTTTAGAAAAATAGTTTAGCTTTCAACTTTAATTTGGAAAGAACTTTACATATGTTATTTTCTTTTGCGGATGACAGTTATCCTACAGATATTGCAAAAACAAAAAATCAAAAACCTTTTTCATTTATATGCTGTTTGGCTTTCTGAATGTATACTTTATTGTTCTAAATTTTTTCGTTCCACAAGATAATTTTTAGTTATTTCAAATGTCTATTTCTTTACATATTTGCATTTATCTATTTCTAGATAAATAGATTCCTATTCAAATATACACTTTTCCATTTACTTTTTACAAGAATATTTCTTAAAGAGATTGTTTACGAGTTTGTTAAAGAATCAATCAAAACTTTTTAGCATACTTTTAAGTGTAACTTTCTCTAAAAAATGTCATAAACGATTAAGAACCTTGTAAACAATGTTAGAACCTGAGACTGCGGATTTTCCAGAAATTAAAACCGTGGATTTCTATAGCAACACAATTTTTGAAAAGGGCGCAATAAAAGTAGTCTTCGTTCATTCTTTTATTCAGGAGTTTCTAATCGGTATGACTGATTTACAAAGGATGAGACTCCATGCCCCTGTAAACTTGTTTCTTCTTTGTCAAATCATTTAAGTTTACCCTTAAAAAATATACTTAAAGGGAGTGACCGGCTATGTAAGGTAATTGAACTGAGTATGCAGTGTTGTCGAAAACTTCTTTAGGATTCATTTGAGACATATTTCACTTTTTAAAGATCTGTAAATCCTGAGTTTGAGCGCAAATTCGACGTTCAAAACTCCTGATTTTGGGGTGGATACGCTTTCAGAATTAGTTTTTTTTTTAAATTATTATTAAATTACTCTCTCGCAGTAAACAGAATGGAGTCTCTATATCAACTAATGTATTTGAGGTTTATATGTTTCAAGTTAAAGTTAATAAAAGTAATTACAATTCCTACATTGTTATCTATATCACATGATTAAGACAATCATGTTACGTATTTACAGCACAGTTAATATAGGCGCAATTAAGATGTACGTCATTATGTATCCTATGATTAAGCTAATAATGCTACGTATTGATTTAAAGGGTAGTTAAAATGAATAATGGGTTTTATGTAGAAGTTTACAAACGTAGATAATTAACAATATACAATGTAGTCCAGGTTACAGAATATTGTGTTACCCGATATTTATTACAGGCATAGGATAAAATTCTATCTTCATTTCGTCATAATTAAAGAGTTTCAGGTTGTCATTAAAGAGTTTCAGGTTGTCATTAAAGAGTTTCTGGTTGTCATTAAAGTCTCATCATTTGTGGATAACCCTGAATCTCTTAACTCTTTCGAGGCTTATTTTCACAATAATAACAATAATGAGTTAGAAAATTCAAAATTTAAGATATTTGAAAATGTTATCCTTATTTTTCTTAACATGATTTTTATTAGTGGTGATGATCTACCCAATGAACAGCACTCAGGAATTAAATCAATCAATTAGTCACTCAATCAATATTAAATCGCTAAATCAATTAATCAATTGATAAATCAATTAATCAATATATCGAAAAATCAAATAATGAATCAGAAAATCAGGCAATCAATCAATCAATTAATAAAACAATCGATCAATAATTCCATAAATCGATCTACCAATAAATGATTTGATAAATAAAAGAATCAATTAGTTTAATCATTTCTCAAGTGGTTCAATCATAATTCAATATGTACGCCAAATTTGGTTGTCTTGAAAGTGATGTCTGGTCAAATCAAAATAAGAGCTTTACAGTCGTCGTCGTATATATCCATACAATGAAGACGACTTTCTATTTGAATTTTGATTTTTTACCAAGCTATAAAACAGCTTAGATACTTAAAAAATGGAAACCAGGAGAGGCTGTCAGTGTCAATTTACAGAAGCTTTTAATGTTTACTTTTTAACTTATTAACTTATAAAAGCTTGTTATAAAACCTAAATCTAAATAGAAAAGTCGTCTTATTTGTATTGATGTATTCGCCAAACAATTTATTTAAACGTTTTATTTGTTTCGCCAAAACCTAGAGATATTTTCTAAAACGTTGTCTTGTCACGTCAAAAGCGAAAGATATATAATATTTCGAACGTTGTATAGTCAAAAATTTATCCACAATGAGATGAATTTAAATTTTCGAATTTTCTNAAAGAGATTGGCATGTTAAATCCTATTCTCGTTTTTATTAAAACACAAATACAAAAAAAACCAAGGTGATCCAAAATATCGAAAGCATAATATTACTTGTCTTTCAGTTTTTTTATGAGTGCAATAAACAAAGAAAACCCCTTTTTTAAACTGCAAGTTAAAGATTTTTGATATAACCCTGTTAGAGGAAGTTTATCTATCATCAGTTTAAATATGTTTAAGGAGTATGTCTGTCAATTTGTTTTTATTAAGATCTAGGATTCTTAATTTGTTTAGTTGATTTATATATGTTTAGATATTTCAGTTAAATCTTTGCAATTTAAGAAACTGCTTCTCAAT
Source organism: Eurytemora carolleeae (assembly GCF_000591075.1). Classification (NCBI taxonomy): domain Eukaryota; kingdom Metazoa; phylum Arthropoda; class Copepoda; order Calanoida; family Temoridae; genus Eurytemora; species Eurytemora carolleeae. The sequence goes on from NW_019396206.1 coordinate 199,962, forward strand.
CCCTACTTGGTATTTCTAAATTAGATAAACTTACAACTTTTAGAATGTATCCCCATTAGGGTTGTTAATTGTTTTTGAAAAAAGCGATTTCGTTTCTGAAAAAAACAATCGTTTTTGAAAACGAACCGCTCGTTTTTAACTTTCAAAAAACGATCGTTTTTAAAAATACCTGAATGTTTTCGGATTTTCTGACCAAAAATGTATTTTCTCTTTAAAAGGTCGTTAAAGAGGGTTGTCGTTAACGGTCTTTAACGAAGGATCGTCGTTAACGGTCGTTAACGAAGGGTTGTTTTAAAAAACTATCGTTTTTAAAAACTATAGTTTTTTAACGAAAAACGTTCGTTTTTAAAAGACTATATTTTTTTTTAGTTGTTTCCAAAACGAAACGATTGTTTTTTTAAATGGAAACAATCCATCCCTAATCCCTACTTAGCGTGTTTTCTTTCTTCTTCTTCCTTCAATCTCCATATAACCCCTACCCCTTCTATAATCTTCCTATAACCTCCTCCCTTCCTTCAATCTCCCTATAACCCCTCCCCATTCTATAATCTCTTATGGAGGGGGATAGGTGTCAACGACTAAAAAGAAAAGTTACAGCTTTGAGGACAACTTTTACAAGAAAAGAGAAACAAAAGATGGGAATCCTAGAATTTTGCATTTTATTTAAAGGAAAGGGGGGGAGGGCGGAAGGAATTGGGTTGGTGAAAAGGTAAAGAGTGAAAGAAAAAGGGGAATCGGGAAACCGAGGAAATGGGGAGGTGCTAAAAGAGCAAAAAGGAAGAATTAATTAAATGGATTGATTTTTTACTTGTCTTAACACGGACTAAAAATATTTTTAAAAAAATGTTATCTTAGTTTTTATATTATCAAATTGGATTGGATTAGTTTTTATTTTGTTTATATCATCTGCCCAAGTGAGAGTGGAACGCGTAACACTGTGAATTTTTTGTTTTCAAAATGCAAACGGTGATTAATATGCAGCATATTGGGAAATTGGACAGATATTTATATTGGGATTGATAAATATTAGGTTTTGCCCATGATTGATAGATTTTTTTTTTTAATACAATTAGAAAGTGATCTTGATCTGTTTAAAAAAAGTTTTTTAAATTTTTTGGATAAAAGGATAATTAGAACAAGAATCATTTGATATTGATTGAATAGATTGATTATTATTAACAAATTATCTTATTGTTTAATTTGATAAAATTTTTTACTGTTGATCAAATTTTCACTCATACATTATTAGATAATTCAAGCTTCTAAAATACATTATTAGATAATTCAAGCTTCTAAAATACATTATTAGATAATTCAAGCTTCTAAAATACATTATTAGATAATTCAAGCTTCTAAAATACATTATTAGATAATTCAAGCTTCTAAAATACATTATTAGATAATTCAAGCTTCTAAAATAAGTTTTTAAATATTTTTTTTATCAAACTATTTTTTTTTGATAAATTGATGGAATTAATTAATTGTTTTTAAAAAAGTGATTTTAATTTGATATAATATTTTTGATTGATTGGTTTATCGAGCAATCGATTAATTGAATAATTGATCTCTTAATTGATTGTCTGTTTCATCGGCTAATGGATTTAATGACGAAATAAAACATTGATAATTTTAGGAATTATTTATTATTCAATTGGTTGATTGATTTCTTAATTGATTTATCATTTGATTGGTAAAATAGATAATTTATAAATGTTTGATTGATTGATTGGTCAGTATGTACCTGCGACGATGCAGATCATAATCGGCAGCCTGATCAGGAAAATAGCAAAAACGTTAAATTAATCAATTATTAATGGGACTGTATGCGTAATCATATGTGACCCTCCATTTACATGGTTCGAGGTATATCCGACAACAATATATTCTGAAAAATTTGTCTTATTAAGTATGAATTTGATTTATCCATATTTTCAAAATTCAAAATCTAAAAAAAAGATTTAAATTAAGATATATTTAACAAGAAAACGTTGCTATACACAGGTAAAAGTGATCATCTCTAAATCAGGAAACTCTCTTGTGCTCGGCGCCACTGCTGCAGATCAAAAAATTAAAGAATTCAGGCAACACACAGTATCTAAACATATTTTAGTGTCTACACATCCAGGGAAATTGTACATCAACTCTTGAGACCGGGCCGTTATTGATGTAGATCTTAACATTAAGGCCCATATGGATTCTTAAAGGTACAACTTCCAAGCTACACTGTATTTCGGCCCACCAAACCAAACTTCCTCAGATTTAAATTCCAAAATACGGTTCTTTTTCAATAAAAATGGTATGAACTGTACATGAAACTGTGTATGTACAAGGACCCTGAAACAACACTACTATCCTGAGGGGGGATGGGGCTGGGTAGTGGTGATCACAGCAACTCTAGGCAAATTCAATTTAAACAATGTTTTTGGTTTAAATTCCGAAAAGGTATTGATTAACAGACGTATAATATATAATTAACAAGTTTTAAAATAAAACATTATCCTTTTTAAAAAAAGTTTTCATACTTCCTTTCTTTTTTCGACTTTTCAAAGTAATTTTGAGTGATTTCCTTTGTAACTGCATGGCAGTGTTTTTGCCCTAATATTTTTCGCTTTTTCATTCTTAATTTGAATTTTTATTTTATATTGATAAAATATTAAAAAGGGACTGTCCATAAAATTTCTTTTTTGCTCAGATAAAGGTGTACTGTTTCAAAATGGAGGAACACTTGTAAATATGGCAGCAGTCCCTTTAAAGAAAATGAAGGATTGAATTTGCTTTGTTTTAGTACAAACATTAGGATACGGAGTACAGATTGGACTAGCAGTGCTTTTCATTAGACATCTAGGAAAACTTTTCAAACAATTTTCGATTCTTTTCTGAAAATAAAAAAAGACTTTTACCCATTTATGATTTAGTAAACCCAAACCAAAAAGTATGCAACATTAGTTTCACCTTTAATCAAGTATTTAAAACATTTAAAGACGTTGAAATCACTTTTAACCATTGGCAGTTCAAATGTTTTTCTGGAAAATCTCATAATAAATAAATAATAAATAAATAAATAAAATTGAAAAAAGGAAGTTTATATTTTAGGTCGAATACCAAATTATCTAGTTCCTCTTTCATTAATCTGGAATCCTTCCACAGGTCACGAGCTGCAGAACTGTACAACAAACTGTACAACCCCCCCCCCCGGTTTATTACATGTAATCACATATAAACATNGTTATGTATACATATATGAAGCAATTCGTAGTTATGTATACATATATGAAGCAATTCGTAGTTATGTATACATATATGAAGCAATTCGTAGTTATGTATACATATATGAAGCAATTCGTAGTTATGTATACATATATGAAGCAATTCGTAGTTATGTATACATATATGAAGCAATTCGTAGTTATGTGTACATATATGAAGCAATTCGTAGTTATGTATACATATATGAAGTAATTCGTAGTTATGTATTCATATATAAAGCAATTTGTAGTTATGTATACATATAGGAAGCAATTCGTAGTTATGTATTCATATATGAAGCAATTCGTACACATCGTACGCAAAGGCCAAAGATCAGCCCAATGCTGTACGGTAAAAGAATACAACTCCGGTTCATTTAAAGTATAACCATACCGCCTTATAAGTACACACTAAACAGTTTACGAATTGAAAACGGTACATAACACTAACTGAATCATTCCCTTGTAGAGAGAGATTAATTTGAGCAAGGTACAGGGGACTAATCCATTACCATTGTTAACAATTGTGTACTGCAGTTTCGGGGAGAAATGTAAACAAATACGGCTCTAAAACTCTCCTTATATGCTTTCCAGAAACTGCAGTACTTTAACTGTAAACCAGCTGAGATCCTGACGTAATCCTGGGATAATATAATTAAATCAAGTTCTAATTGTTTTTTATTTCTATTTCAGGTTGGTTGGGAGCTTTATCTACTTGTACCTCACTATTCATTTCTCCTGTCACATTTGCTTTCTGCAGGTAGGAGGCATTCAGGGCATCCATCTTCTATTTCAACTTCTAGATATTGCTCTGCAAGGTTATAATTCAAGGAAAGTTTATTGTGCGGTTGCGTATACTCTGCGTACATATTGAAACCAGTTATCTCTGGGCGGAATTTGTAAACAAGAATAGATGCATCAGTTTCGTTTAGTATTCGAGGAGGTTAAAAGCATTAAATTTTTATAATTTTGATAATTCACATAATCGTTTCCTATGACCAGAATATTTCATCGATTTTTTATTTGAAAGATGGATCCCTTGTCAGGCTTCGACATCCGTCTTGTGTTTACATTGCCGCCCAGAGACTGCAGTATACTGCAGTACAAAAGATGCGTACACCTCTGAAATGTCTTTCCTTGCATTTTAACCTTGTTGCTCTATATGTGAGAAATTTTTCTTCATACATTATAAAACAATAACCAAAAAAAAAATCGGAGGATATAATATATATTCAGATGTTTTGTATAATTTTGTCACTAAAACTGTTTAAATTATCAATAGCAGCAAAGAAAACCAAAAGAAGTAAAAAGTTTTTCTAAATATCATTATTAATAAAATAATTATCATTATCTGGTAGGAGGAAATCTACAAGGTTAACTGCAGTGATGGGTGGACTAGTTACTGCATTAGGCAAAATTCATTATTTTTCAAAAGATGTCAAAATTAGTTTTTGAAAATCTTATCATTGATATTTCAAACTTTGTAGACAATTTCATAGAAAAGTAGTTTTAATTTATGAAAACAAATTTTTTTACTTTTGGGGAAAAGTAACAGGGGTAAGTGTATTTTTGATTGATTATGGTGTTGTAATCGATCATTGATTAGATTTCAAATGTTTCTTTTTTCTTTGGGTTTAAAAACAAGGAATTGTTTACCACTTAAAAAAGGTTTTAATCAAAACTTGCTGATGGCTAATTTGTAGCGATTATTTATAGTGATAGTGTAATTTTAATATCTTAAAAGTTTAAATCATCTGTATTTAAAAATTTGGAATTTATGTTAATAATTCTAGACTTAATCTTTATTTCAAACTTTATACCTCACGATCTTAATGTTTAACATATCATAACAGTTTTAAGTATAAATCTATGGTTTATTACAAGAGATGTACATNTTCTTCTTCTTCTTCTTCTTCTTCTTCTTCTTCTTCTTCTTCTTCTTCTTCTTCTTCTTCTTCTTCTTCTTCTTCTTCTTCTTCTTCTTCTTCTTCTTCTTCTGCCTAGAAAAAGAAAAGAGGGTCATGGTATAAAATATGTTGGCTAGATCTCCAGTTGTTTTCCAATATCAATTTGTATTCAACTTCCTTCACTATTATTTATCCTTTAATATCATCTCAGCGTTTCAAGTTTTTTTATTTACATTTTGATCCTTGTCGCCTTCAATGTCTGTTGTTTAAAAAATTAGTCTCTTGGAGCGCTCTGAACAATGTTGAAGCCGATTTTTTTTTTAATAATAAAAGGCAACATTTTTTTGGGCAACATTTTAATATTGACCATCCAAAAATATATGATAATCACTATAGAAAGATGGATCTATTATCTTTTACTATTATTATTTATTAATTTGAAAAATAATGATTTTATCAGGTTGCTTGTTCACATCATTTGCAAGTCAATTTCATCAATTGTTTTTTAGTTACGGACTAATTGTAGGTAAGTGTACTGTTCATTATTTTACGGAACAGTTTGTTATAAATACGCTTTACTGTACTGTACTGTTATTTCTTGAACTGTTCTGTACTATAGTGTACTGTACTTTACTGTACTGTCCTGTACTGTACTGTACTGTACTGTACTGTACTGTACTGTACTGTCCTGTCCTGTCCTGTACTGTACTGTACTGTACTGTACTGTACGGTACTGTACTGTACTGTACTGTACTGTACTGTACTGTACTGTACTGTACTGTACTGTACTGTACTGTACTGTACTGTACTGTACTGTACTGTACTGTACTGTACTGTAACTGTCCTGTACTGTACTGTACTGTACTGTAATGTACTGTACTGTACTGTACTGTACTGTACTGTACTGTACTGTACTGTACTGTACTGTACTGTACTGTACTGTAATGTACTGTACTGTACATTCCATGTAAAACACAAATTCTTGAAATTTTGAGTAATTTACTGCAAACCGTTAACCTGTTATGTTTAGGATGGATTTAATAAAAATCAAACAAATGAAATTAAAATGTCATCACTCAAAAATTTGGTTACAAATCGAGACCAGTCCTTTTATAATATTGTTACTAAAGGTGACATTATTTTCACATCAATCATTCTCAGAACACAGAATAATCATCTTCATATCAGTATTCTGATTCATTCTGTCATATCATTCTTCATTCATTGTCCTTCTTCTTTCTTCTTCATTCCTCATCCTTCTTTATTCCTTATCCTTCTTCATTCCTTATCCTTCTTCAATCCTCATCCTTCTCCATTCCTTATCCTTCTTCATTCCGTATCCTTCTTTATTCCTCATCTTTTTTATTCCTCATCCTTCTTTAATCCTCATCCTTCTCCATTCCTTATCCTTCTTCATTCCTTATTCTTCTTTATTCCTCATCTTTTTTAATTCCTCATCCTTCTTCAGTCCTCATCCTTCTTCATTTATCATCCTTCTTCAATTCTCATCCTTCTTCATTCCTTATCTTTCTTCATTCCACATACTTCTGCATTATTTATCCTTCTTCATTCATCATCATTCTTCATTACTCAATCCTTCTTCATCTTTCTTTATACCTCATCCTTCTCCATTCCTCAAAATCTTCTTCATCCCTCATTCTTCTAAAGTTCATCATCCTTCTTCATTTCTTCTTCATTCCTTCTTCCTTCTTCATTTTTTATATAAAAAAAGTAATTTTCAAGCCTGACCTGCATTATAGTGCATAGTTGTTATAAAGAATTTTTCCTCCTTTTCTTCCTTTTAATTCGCATATTGTCTAATCTGTGTGGTGCAGTGATGAATAATAAAGATCTATCCTATGCATATTAGAGACGAAAAACTAAGTTTATGCATGTTTAAGATGACGGATAGGGGTTGTAAGAAGTAGGAGCACAACCTGTCATGGAAAATACATTTTGCATTGATATACCTGTACATGTTAATCTTTAAGTATTGTACATGGAAATGTAATTAAGGTGTATTCTGAATTTCAAATATATAATTATTATTGATGGCATTTTTTAAATTTTTTTGTTTATGATTTGATCATTTGAGAAAAATGTTGTTTTTGATACATTCTTTTGAAAATTAAAATTTTTGCCAAAAAACATGTAGTTTTACTTTTCCTCCGATGATATAGTACCTCCGATGTATAGTATTCACCACTGACCAACCCTCCGATGAAAATGTTTTCCCTCCGTCGGTGGCCGCTGGGAATTTTTCCATCAAATATGATATTAAAAAAAAATATTTTTTTTCTTCTAGGAATAGGAGTAGGGTTGATAAGAGATACCTCTACTATTATGGTCGGACAATATTTTAAAAGAAGGAGAAACATGGTTGAAATATTAGTAGGTAGGAGAACAAAATATTTTGTACAAAATGATAAAATTTGTTTTGAAACAATTTTTTTTGGAAATACCAATCAGTAAAACATAATAAAATTTAGTGTTTTAATGCAAAATGATTTTTTAAAGTTTTGTTATACATGAACACTGAAAATAACCATTATTTCCCGTTCATGTCATGTGACCCTCTTTTAAACGAGTTCCATAACCGATTCACAACTGTTTTACTTCATCTGATCGAAAATATTAATGATATTGTTGTTTTCTAGCTCGAGCAGAATTTAATTCTGACAGTTTCCCCCATAGTTTCTACAAATCCAAATTTCACTTTTATAGAGAAACCATAATTCAAAACAATTAATTCTCAAACAGAAAAACTTCTTCTTGATCTGGCAAAGTTTTTTAATGGTGATGTTGTGAATAAGACATGTCACTCTATTAAATAGAAGGTGACATAAAACTAAGGTTGGAATTTAAATAACCTTTATTTAGTTTCCGGAAGTGGAATCGGTCTGAGTACAATGTCATTGTTTTTAAGAGGAGCAATCAGGTAAAAATTGTAAGAATAGATATATGTACAGTGTACGTAACTGTACAGTATGTTCATTTATTGTACCTCTATTATTATTATGCATTGTCTACAATGTGCTAGAAAAAAAACTGTCTCTAACTAAAATATATTTATCCAGAGCTGAAAACTTAAGAATTGTGGATATCGAAATCAATCAATGCGTGATCTCCTCTTTTTCTTATCTCCAGATTAAATAAGACTTGTTCTCCTCTTGTTCTTAATCTCCAGATTAATTCACCGATTAGGATTAAGGATATCCCATTCTAAAGTTTTTAGCTCAGTTTTCTTTTACTCTAAAGTTTAATTCGTCTGCTCACTGGTCCTCTAAATCTTAGGCTATCTGCTGCGTTTATCTACAAATTACGCTAAGGGAACCCATCAACAAAATTAGAAAGAGTCTATTGTATTGAACCAAGATAGCAGCCGCAAGATGGCGGGAAAATATCGCGTAATGGCGGATATAAAAAGCGAGCATGTTAGTTAGAATTATTCAGCAACTCACATTCATGAGTTCGCACCTTGTACGGCAGTTGTAAAGGGTAGTTATGAGTAGGGGGGTGGTCATGGATTTTTTTATTCTTTCGTCTATAAAAATATGTACGACGTCAAGACCGGAAATGTTTATATGAACAGTTCCACGCCCCACCGGTGTACATTCGAATATCCGAATGGGCCAACCTTTGCAGTCCTACTTTGGACTGTACCGACAATTTACAATTTCTAAAGCGCGGTTCACACAGTAATCAGAAAACAGAGAAATGATTGTTGTCTTTCTTGTATCTTATCTAATGAAATGATGTTGGAATTTACATGATCTTTTTTCTTCCAAAATACTAACTGTAATTTGTTAATTTATGAATATAAGTTACTTATATGTTTTGAAGATCCTTTGAGATCCGTTACTACAATTCTTGCTAAACAAAAACAAGTTTATTCTATGGGTTTCTATTTAATTCGATGTGCAATATATATATATATATATATACACAAATAAAATACATAACTAGTATTAAGATTAAAATAAAACAAAATTTAAATATACATTTTTATAGCAAGGAGCAATCTATAAAAGCTACCTATAAATTTCTGATATGAAAATACGCCATTATTTTTTTAATTGTTTGTTTCGTTCCATAATATTCATTTCTGTGAAAGAACGATCGTTCTTCAGGAAAGACGCCCAGCTCTATATCCAGTATTCAAAAATATTTTATTTAAGGGAGATTGGTTGGAGAATAGGATTACAAACTGTTACAGGGGTCGTATTCCTCACTTTTATTCTAGGTAAATATGTTTAATCTCTTCAAACTAAATTATAATAATTCATTACAAAATCAAACCTTCTTATTGAAGGGAAAAATCTTTTAAACAGTGTTTAAACTCAAACAGGATGAAAAGACATACTTAGCTAATTCATTTGATATATCAATAAATGATAGCATTGAAACTAAATTTATAACAGCCAAAATGTATTTAGTCTTTATTACAAACTCAAAATTATGGATCTTCTTCGCTGGATTAAATAAATTATGTTGGAAATATAAAAGGTTTACATCATGGGGTTTCGAAGGTATAGGGAGGGATTAGAAAATTGATTTTGTGGCAAAGTCTTAATTCCTTTATTGTGATTTTTATATTTAATGGTTTTCAGGTGAATTATTTATGTTTTATTGTTTATTAAAATGTTGTTTAAGAGTCTCCTAAGAAACTAAACATAAATGTTACAATTGTTACACTTTAAAAATCTAACATTTTAGAAGCTTTTTTTTGGAAATCTAAATAAACTAGGAATGTTTTACCGGTCTGCCACCCTTTACCACCCACAGAGAAGAGCAATTCTTCACTTAAAAAACCAAAAACGAAAAATCAAAGATAAAAACAAAAAGCAGGTAACAACAGAGTTTAAATAAATAAATTTATATTTTTTTTACATTGAATTGAACTACAAACAATCCTCCACCCTCCACAACGCACACATAGTTTCCTTTTCTCCACTTTGTTCCCCCTTTTGTCCCTGATTTGAAATCTACAAGCTGAGTTGTGTCTGATTTGTCCAAACATGCCAGGCTCCAGCGCCATATTTGGAAACAGCTGACATTACTCAATTAAATGGGTAAACGCGTCGCGGATTTTAGTCAAGTAAAATGTCGTCTTTCATTCTACAGTTAATACATTCTACAATTTTACACGTTAAAGTTATCAATATATGTTAATCATACAAATTTAGAGACGACATTTTTAATTTTAGTTTGTCTGTCTCGAGTTACAGACTATTCTAGCCTGCAATTCAGTGAGTTGACTTTGGAATGGCTGACGTTTTTTGATCCAAATATGAAGGGACGCTTAACTACTTCAAAAAAATTCTAGTCATGGTCTAAAATATTATATAATACTATTTTATACTATTTTTTCAAGGATTTTCAGGATTTTACGAAAATCGGAATTTTTTTTTTGAATGACACATGTTTGTAATTCTGGGCATCAAATATCCTTCCCATGGGATTATGTAAGTTGCCTCAAAAATGTTGTGCCCGAACTGTGTAGCCGTTCAGACTTTTATTGGACACAAACGGACAGACAGACAGACAATCAAAGTATGTGTATATATATATATATGGATGAAAGATAAGTTTTTAATAATGTTAAGTCAATTTATCATTATTTGTGATTTTATGTTTACAATCAACTAATCAATTTTAGGAGGAGAAACCACCATTCTTCGACACTTCTTGTCTCAAGAGCAGAACAGTTCAGATCCTTCTAGGCAGATTTACAATCAATCAAATAATAATTGATCAATAAATAATCGATCAATAAAATAATTGATCCATCAAGAAGTAAAATCAATAAAATATTAAAAATGTTAATAAAAATAAACATCAAGTAAAAAATCAAAATTATCGATTACAGATGCAAACCTTTACTAGATTCAAATCAATATTTTCAAAGCTTGCGATTTTTTATCTTTTACTGAACTTGTAAAACCTAAATACTTTTAAAAACTCATTCAATTTCATGAATATAAACATATTAACTAAGGAATTCAACGGAAGGATGAGAAATACGTCTTTTAACTTTTTTTAATATTAAATATAAACATTGCATAAATGTTTCACATGCAGTTCCTCATCAACTTTTGACCCCATTTGACCTTAATGCAATATCAATTTTTGTATTTCTCAATTCTATTTTTTTTGTTGAAGTTTAATGTATATATAAAAGCATAAAACCATGCGAATGCTAAAAGCTTTTAATGCGTTGAAATGTTAAATCAACAATATTTAATTTTAAAATGCAAAAAGTTTCCAAAAATACTAATTTTTATTTAAGGCGCATCAAGCGAGCCAGGAAGGGTTAATTGAAACACAAATTTTACTGTTGCAAACATATCTTGGTAAGCATATTATTTAATAAGTTTCAACTGAATACAGTGAGGCCTATAAAACTGAGTAAGTGTAATAGGAAGACGACATTTAATCATATGTTTCATGTGCATTTAATGTTTTAATAAAACAAATAGTATAACCTGAAGGTTCAAAATGCTGAAACGGGTCTGATGATAACCATTGTAAACTGCAGAATTGCTGTGTTACATGCTTCATGTTCGTTCAGCCGACTTTTCTAAATCATACCTTGTGTCTAAAAGTCGTCTTCCTATTTCACATTTTTAAGAGTACCATTACGTAAGGCATGTCTTATTCTTCAGTGAGAAATAAAAAATTTGTGGAATTCCAACTCATTTCTTCAATTTTGAGGAAATTGTTATTCCTCATTATTCCTACAAATGTCACGGTCCCTAGATAGTGGGATAAAAAGTTTCCAAAGTAAATAATTAGGAATTCTTCTCCCGGTTTTCTAGATTTTTATTCATACATTTTGCATATTAAAGGATTGGCCTGGGTGGTTGGATGCTTTCTTCTTGGTTCTCTAGTTGTTCAAAAATCAACTGATTGTAGGATAGGCAGACAGTATCTTTGTCAGGTATATACTGTACCGTGCAGTGCACTATAGGATAGGCAGACAGTACCTTTGTCAGGTATGTCAGGTATATACTGTACTGTGCAGTAAACTATAGGATAGGCAGACAGTACCTTTGTCAGGTATATACTGTACTGTGCAGTACACTATAGGATAGGCAGACAGTACCTTGTCAGGTATATACTGTACTGTGCAGTACACTATAGGATAGGCAGACAGTACCTTTGTCAGGTATATAATGTACTGTGCAGTACACTATAGGATATGCAGACAGTACCTTTGTCAGGTATATACTGTACGGTAAAGTACACTATAGGATAGGAAGACAATACCTTTGTCAGGTATACACTGTACTGAACAGTACACCATAGGATAGGGAGACAGTACCTTTGTCAGGTATAAACTGTACTGTGCAGTGCACTATAGGATAGGCAGACAGTACCTTTGTCAGGTATATACTGTACTGTACAATACACTATAGGATAGGCAGACTTTGTCAGGTATATACTGTACTGTGCAGTACACTATAGGATAGGCAGACAGTACTTTACAGTACACTATAGGATAGACAGACTTTGTCAGGTATATACTGTCCTATGAAGCACATTATAGAATAGCCTTTGGCAGGTGTGCTGTACAATGAATACTTTACACTGAACACCTAGTACAATCTATATGCTGTGTACTCTTTTAACTGTACACTCTGTACGTTTTACACGCTGTACGCTGTACACTGTACTTTTTTACCCTTAACGTTTTACTTGACACTGTACTGTGTACAGTGTGCATTCATTACAATCCATACACACTTTGAACTGTACATTGCAGTGTACTTTCTTTACAATCTATAATGCACTGCACTTTATTTACCTTGCCATGCACTCTAAACTTTTTACACATTTTAAAAATAACATATCTTTAAGCTAACTATATATTGTAGGCGTGTATCCTAATCTGTGGAATCTGTATCCTGGCTTTAACAGCAGTAGAAGGATATAATGGATATGTTATATTTGTCTGGGTGTACGGAGTCTTTTTAGGAAATTAAATCAACATTTTTTATATCTATTTAAAAAAATTTAGAAATTATGGAATTTTTATAAAACTAAAGACCCAAGCTTAAAAGTTTCTGATTTAACTTATCTTTAACCAAAGTTTTCAACATTACAAATATTACAAAATGTTGCCTAAATCAGGTGGTTATCACTATTCTTTAAAAATGTACGTGTTTGAAAAAGTAAGAGCAAGAAACTTTGGCAGGGCGTGGGGGTATATTCAGGTAACAATGTTAACAATCATAATAATAACTATTCACAGTTTAAAATTGTTAATGTCTTAAATGGCAAGGATTTTGATAATTTTAAAATTATGCCTGAAAATCTTGACATAAAATTTTAAAACACTTTTTTTAAAGCTTTGTTTTAGTTTTCCCAGGCCTTACCGATTGGAATTGGGATCCCAATATCAGGTTGGATAACATTCATTATTAAAAGTTTATTCTTTTGTAAAATTTTTATTTTATTTTTTTAGCTTTAGTTTTTATTTAACTTTGAATCTAAACATTTTAAATGTTGACTTTTTTGATTCAGTTGTTATAACTTTTAGCCTAAAAAAAGTGATTTCAAGTTAAAAATTAAATAAATGTTTAAACTTTTAAATTTTTTATCTAGGCTACATCAATATAGGATGTGGAGGGAAGGCCGGATACTATTTCAGGAATCATTTTGAAATTAAAAAGTCTAACATTTTATTTTTTCAAAGGAAAATTTATTACTCTCTATGACTTCCCTCAAAAAACCGATGATTCAATGAAAATCTGAAACTAACGATTTTAAATTGATAATGTACCAAAAACAACAAATTAAATTGATAATTGAGGATTTTAAATATCAAAATTCTTAAATTTTAGATTCTAAAATTGTCTTTTATCACTTTTATAGTGAAACTTTTATAATCACATTTTTATAATCTAATTTAACAGATAGAAAGTTAATTCATTTGTTCATTTCGTTCATTCACTCATTAACTTTTAAATCAATTCATGAATTTGATTTTTGAAATGTCATTGATGCCCATTCCAAACTTTGCCTGATGCATTCGCTTTTCTGCATCATCATCAAATTAGATCCTGCATGAATTCATTTTACTGAATATTGCATCAAATCATCATCATAAAAGAATGTTTGATTTATAGACAGTGGTTTCAAACAAAACTGTTTCTCTAAAAAGTATTCAAAAACAAATTTCGTTAGAATGGAAAAAATGTGCTATTTATTTATCTATTTATTTTGAGGTAAAAATTCCACTTAAAGAATAGTTTTTTAATAATTTAATCGGCCTTTACTGTAAAATCCTCTCATTGATTTTTAAGAAGACTAAGATTTTTCAGCAACTTAAAATTTAATTTTTTTTAAATCCTTTTACACTGAATTTGTTAAAATGATCTGAATTCTAGTGCTAGTTGTGTTCTGTTAGGAAGTTTTGCTTTGTTCCTAATTGACGTACATAAACGCAGGCTTAGGAAACGTCATAGGCATAGGCATAGAACACTTCATGGAACAGAATCAGGTTTACTATTCATTCTTTCTTTATTCATCATTTTATTTATTGGTCTATGTTGTTGTTTCGTATCTAACTTATTCAAACTTACATCTATGCATAGATAGTATTATCTAATACAATCTATGTTGTTGTCTCGTATCTAACTTATTCAAACTTACATCTATGCATAGATAGTATTATCTAATAGTATTATCTAATACAATTTATGAATCTATTCATATTAATTTTTCTATAAATCTAATTTATTTTATTTTCTAATCATCTAATTATATATCCATCTAATAATCTTTACATACAAATTATCAATTTATTTAGTTACCTATTTTTTAGCCTATCTATCTATCCATCCATATATCCCTACATCTATCTATCTATCTGTCTATCTAGCTATCTATCTATCTTTCTTTCTATTTATCTACCTATCTATCTATCTAACTAACTATCTATCTATCTATCTATCTAGAGCTAATCTCTGAGCGGACCAATGAGACGTCAATACACTCTGCTCCAGATAGAAAAATATCCTTCCCCGAAGACGAGGAATATATTCAGCCCCTTGGTATAGGGTTCCTAGCTAGCCAGAACTCATTAGATGATTTATTAGGTGATTATTCATTCATTTATTCATTCATTCTTTCATTCATCCTTTCCTTATATATTCAACCCCTTGGTATAGGGTTCCTAGCTAGCCAGAACTCATTAGATAATTTATTAGGTGATTATTTATTCATTCATTCATTTATCCTGCCTTTCATCCTTCCATTCACCCTTAAATCTTAATAAATTCTTCTGTTATAAGAACCAGAAATTATTCTTTCTTTTTATTACGAGCGAAGGCTGTTTTTTAACTTGATTTATATCACTGTTGGTACTGAAATATTTTTAGAATTTTCCCAGAGGCTTTCCCATGTTCAACTTCCAAAGTGACAACTACCAAGTGGGAACTTCCCAAATGTGCATTTTCCCAAGAAGCAACTTTCCAAAGGTTATGTTAGGCCTTTTGAGGCGCCGCAGGCTGCAATTGGGACCGATCGCTTGGGTTAGGAGATGGACTAGGGAAGTTACCTTTTGGGAAAATGCACATTTTGGAAGTACCTAACATCACGAAAATGATCAAAATAAGACGACTTTCCTTCCCCTGTTTACTGGTTCTCCCTGTACCTCTGATTGTATGGTGCTTAAAAATGATTGTGAAAAATTACATGTATTCTTCTCTAAATACTTTGTTTGGACTTCAACATAAATTCTTTAAACTAAAAGTGCAAGTCAGGGTTTATAAACATTTGGACATCTACTTGTAAAGATTGCCATAAGAAAAATATTAAAATAAAACTTATTAGTAAGAATTTTTCTTTTTCTTTTATCTTTAATTTTTTAATCCACGACCCCCCCCCCCCCCGGCCTTTCAGCAATCTCCCCGCAAGTCCGTATAAAGCCCCCATTAAGGTTTAAGATCATTCTAAAAGCGATGTTATGAACTGCATCCACATTAATTCAATGCATTTCAAATACCAAGCAGTCACCCAGTCGGATGCATATTTTGTTCAATCAATCCCTCCGTCCATTTATTTAATCTATTTCTGTGATTTAAATTCTTCACTTTCACACCAATATATTTATTTTAAAAACATTTTACTGGCGATTAAAAATGATTTAACTAGAGCAATAATTACACTGTAAGTGTAATTTCACGTGACCTTCAAACTAAAGAATTTAACGGCTCTCTACACTGAGATCTCTGTCCTCGATGATTAGTCAAAGGTTTAAAGGGTACCATTGCAACTCTGGGATGTTCCTTTAAATGGAAAGTCGCGTGAAATTACGCTTAGTCCCTTTAAATTCAAAATTTATGTCACGGTATACCGGTGTAAATGATTGGTTGAAAATAAAAGTCATGAGAAATCTTGAAAGATCATAAGGATCATATTGAATATATTTATTTTATATAAATTTAATTTTATTAGATTTGAAGAAACCTGAGTTGACTTGTATCTCTGAGGAGGGTATAGCTGATATGGATATTCCTGATAACCTTCTTGATGAACTAGATTTCCTGGATAACATTACTTCATGTGCTAAGGTATAACCTCCTTGATGAACTAGATTTCCTGGATAACATTACTTCATGTGCTAAGGTATCACCTCCTTGATGAACTAGATTTCCTGGATAATATTACTTCATGTGCTAAGGTATAACCTCCTTGATGAACTAGATTTCCTGGATAACATTACTTCATGTGCTAAGGTATAACCTCCTTGATGAACTAGATTTCCTGGAAAACATTACTTCATGTGCTAAGGTACAGACTACATCCCCTTTAAGGGGCTGTACGTGTAATTTCATGTGAACCTCATGCAATGTATGATAAATGTTTATAACTTTTATAAATGATTGTTTTCGATTGCGGATTCTCTACATGAGTGACTTGCATGTTTCTCTTATTAGAAGTTATAAAGGCCGAAATTATCAGAATTAAACACTTCTCTTTTAAACTTAGCAAAACGATATTATCTTGATCAGATAAAAGTGTTAAGGGTACCGTAGTGATTCGGGCATTGAAATCTTTGCATGAAGGATCACTTTAAATTACTCTACAGTCTCTTTGAGGATGATCCTCCTCGGTCTTACCGCCAGCAGTGCACCGAAGGAATTCCTCCTGCAGTGAATTAAAACAAGGCTAGGTTTGATATCTTCAAGAAGAGGAGTTAAGTACTGCTTCTTAGAAAATCATCAAATATAAGATCGCAAAAGTTTTCTGACCCAAGTGTACTAAATCAAGTTGTTCTAAAATATATGTTGGTAAAGCTAAAAATCTATTTAAATGGTTCTAATTCAAAGCTTGTATTACCTTTAAGAGGTTACAAAGGAATCTCATATTGTAAAAGTGCATTTTCTAAAAGTGTTATTGGATGTTGCAAAATGTTCATCTAGATAATGCATTATGCAAAATTTTCACCAAACCGAATTGACCATTTTTTTAATTTTTGTCTTTCATCATTTGGAAAAAAAAAATTTGTGCACAAAATTGTAAAACAAATTTTAAAGAATGTAACATTTTGAAGAAACGGAACGGCTCCAGAAAAAAACTGATCTTTATTTTAGGTTGAGAACTGTGTCATGCTGAGTGAGTATGAACAGAATTTGATCATGGATATGGAAGGACCGGTCAGGAAATCTAGAAAATGGTCACTTGTCAAGCAACCCAGCAGCCTTTTTCAAGGTATCTTTTTTCACCTTTGAAAAATAAAAGTTAAAGTTTATCTAGAAATCCCCGTAGAAGCACAGAATGAGCAGTATGGGCTTAGAAGTTTTGGATTTTTGCATGACAAAATTTTAGCTGAAATGAAAGGGAAGGGCCATACGATTTAAATTTAGTATTTATAACCCCTTTTAATATTCGCGAGTACTCCCTTTAATGTTTATATATTTTATCAGGACGGGCACTGGAAACCTTAACTGAAGATGTTGCCGTGAACCATTCTCTACCGCCAAATATTAACCCAGTTCCAATTCTTGAACGAAGACGATCTGGACTTAGAGAAGTTCCGAAGTTTAGGTAATGCGGCATTCTGGAAAATTTATTTGTTTTCACATATCTTTGAAAATGGTGGATTAGAATTGCTTAAAATCAGAGAGAAATTATTCATTACTCCAACAGACACAAAAACTGCATTTGGATAAAGGCAAAGCTACTTAACCATAAGTTTAGACGCTCTCATGTTTAGGGATCATTAAATAATTTGGAAATTTCAGAAATGGACCTTGGCAGCTGCTTCCAGGAGCTAACAGAATGATTACTACAATAGATGAAGCCTCAGGGTAGCTTCATAGCGTTAGCGCAAAATAAATATTTACTGCAGCTGTGTGTTGAATAGACAAGGGATAAGGGGCAGCAGCAACAATATTTATCAGTGCATTGTCTTCATGCTGTTACTGCTGCTAGTGGCATATGGGCGAAGAAAAGTGGTGCTGACACTATCCATTGATGCCGTATGGATTAGAATGCAATGTAATGCACTCAGGAACAGTGATACCACCTTTTGATGTACTGTTGCCATGCGCGCCGGTACAGATGGGTTCATGTGTTTCATTGTGTAGTCTAGTCTTTTATGTACGAGTGAATGTACAATTACAATGTAATATTGAATCCTTGTACCGGATCGGATCACACAAAAATTAGAGCTCTGTAATATCTTAAACAGTGGAAGGGAAGCCGCATCTACCACAGTGACTTTAGCTGTAGAATAAAATAGGAAATACAATACTTAATGGAGCAATCAGTAGCTTTAATCAACATAAATCATAATGAGCTGCATCAGTAATAAACCGGTCTTTCTAATACCAGAAAATGCTCGAAGAATTATTCAATTTTTACCGCATTTGCCATATTCTAAAGATACTCTTTTTGCGCATAAAAAAGTAAAGATTGCATTATAAAGCTTTCATAATTGTTTTCTATTTTCAACAGTATAAAAACTAATTTTAGACAAATATTTTGTGCCGAATTTAATAAAGATTAATGTTCAGCATAATCCAAAAATATAGTGAAACCTTTCTGGTGAAAAAAAGCATTTAAAAATGTGTGTAGAATTATTTTGATTTTTTACTGTTCATCTGTGATATTTGTAAACATTAAAACTAGTCAATAAAAAATGAAAAAAAATTTAATTACTCCATATGGAGAGAGAGAGACCTTCTCGACAAAATGTTCATACATTCCTTTGAGCAACAGGTTTTCAAGATAGATTAAAAGTAATAAAAGTAAGTATATGACTTTTGAATCTAAATTCTAATAAATCAAATTATTTATTTATTCAAAAATACCTTTCGAACATTTGATTTGATATGTTCCTTTTTTTCTAAAGTTTTCTGTGAAGCAATGAAAAAAACTTCTGTCTCATTTATAATAACTATATATTATTTGATAGAATTTTGAAAAGATACAAGGTTACCCACAAAGGATGAGACTTCAGAGACGACTGTACGGAATTAAAACTGTCTGTTTCTCTGGAACTGAAACTTGTTTCTTTCTTCGCGAAATCATTAAAAAGCCATTAACAGACTTTCTTTAACTTTTAAGGCAGAAGACTTAGTTAAACCTTGGATTCGTCATTGTTATTATTAAGGTCGTCTTTACAGTCATATTCTTTGTGGGTAACCCTGAAGGTGTTCGTTTTAACGTGCACAAACCCTCGGTTGAACATGTGTATATGAGATGTAATATTGCTATCTGATCATTTCTTTATACAATCCTTACATCAGAGATATCTTGTCCATCATCTAACTATCTATTTATTTAATTATTTATTTATTTATTATTTATCTTTACATCATCTTTACAGAGATATCTAGTTTATCTATCTATCTACCTATTTATTTAATTATCTATTAATTTATTTATCTATTAATCTTTATATCATCCTTACAGAGATATCTAGTTTGTCTATATATCTATCTATCAATTTATTAATCTTCATATCTATTTATATATTTGTATATCTATCTTTCTATCTATCTTTATATCTAAATATCTTTCTATCTATCTCTATATATCTATCCATCTATATATCTATCTATCTATCTTTCTATCTACCTATCTGTCTATCTATCTATCTATCTATCTATCTATCTATCTATCTATCTATCTATCTATCTATCTATCTATTTATCTATCTATCTATCTGTCTTTCTATAACTACGTACAAAACCTATGGGTCCTCAAACCTAACTACGCTTTAAAACAACTATGTAAAACTTGTAATTACGTTCATTAATTTAACCTCTACCATAGAACTCAAAATATACCTTAGTTGGAATAATACTCTTGATTAGGTTATTAGAGTAATCCATCCTTGTTTAGTAAACAAGACGGATCTGAGTTGTAACTTTATCTTGGTGGATAGATTTAGACTAGTAGAATACAGAAAGTGTTGTATCTGTATTGATACATGCTAAGGTATTATTGTAGACCAGTCAATTCTACAGTAGTTTGTAAATTCTAAAGTCCTATCCAGATTGAAAATGACAGAGTATATTGAGAGAACGAGAGAGATCTAGATCAGTCTGTTCCTAGGCAATACAGACAAAGTTATTGCTGTAGACCTGAGTTCTACAGAGGTTGTATCTGGATTGATACCAACCGAGTATATTGAGAGAACGAGAGAGATCTAGATCAGTCTGTTCCTAGGCAATACAGACAAAGTTATTGCTGTAACCTGAGTTCTACAGAGGTTGTATCTGGATTGATTGATACTGACTTTAGAAACTTCTTGGGTAAACCTGCAGTATGTTGTACATTATTAACTATTTATGTTGTAGACTTATACATAATGACATTATTTATTGAAACTGTGTTTCAATTGAATATGTAACATGATTAGATTAAATCATGTGACATACTTAAATTATGCTATTAACATATGTGGAGAAAGCTTAACTACATTATATCTATTCTCACTTATCTTATAAATATGTACATTAAACTTTAACCATGCAGTAAATATGTAATATAATTGTCTTAATCATGTGATAAAGATCAGCAATTGTAATTATGTCAATTCATGTTAACTTGTGACATGAGATATTAAAAAAAGTTTAGTTTATAGAGTAACTTAGACTGTTTACAGCGAGAGAGTAAACCTGAAACCCTGTTTTAATATGCAGGTGGGATTGTCCCAGGGAGTAAGGAATAGAAGGGAGATATAACTGACTCGGTTCACCCTACCATATGATTATACATGCTTTGCAGACGAGTACTCCATTTGTATAAGAAGTATTTGTCTGATGTACAATGTACATTTACTGCGGATACAATAACCTATTCTGAACATTTCATATACAAATGAAGTACTCGTCTGCAAAGCATGTATAATCCTATGGTAGGGCGAACCGCGTCAGTTATATCTCCCTTCTATTCCCTACTCCCTGGAGTGCCCCCATCATTTGGGATCGATATATAGTTTGTTGAAAGCTAGGCTTTTGTCCCAGTGCGGCAATTAAAGCACTGGACTAATAGATTGTTGGATAGGTATGCTAGTGTCCCTGTATAGCATTTAGAGCCTGGATTAATAGCTTGTTGGATAGTTTTCCTTGTGTCCCAGTGTGGCATTTAGAGCCAGGTGGGTTGTGTCCTGGTTGACTCTGATAGCCGACGGGTTGTGTCAGGATGAGCCAGGTGGGTTGTGTCCTGGTTGAACTATTAGCTTGTTAGATAGCTACGCTTGTGTCCCAGTGTGGCATTTAGAGCCAGTTGGCTTGTGTCCTGGTTGACTATGATAGCCGACGGGTTGTGCCATGATAAATATGTTAGAGAACTTGTTAGGGAGTAGGTGTTTACTATATATATATACCTGAACCGTTCAGTTAAGCAACATTTATATATATATATATGTATATACTATATATATATATATATATATATATATCTTATTATTTATCTTTATATCATCTGTCTATCTATCTTATTATATATCTATCTATCTAACTAACTATCTATCTATCTATCTATCTACAACTCTTCATTAATGGTAGCTTGCAATGAATCTATGTGCTACATTTGCTTGTCTTATTCTTTTTCTACATACATTTAATCTATTTGTAACTCAATTTTTAAGAATTAATTCATCTCAATTCAAAAAATTAAAATCAAGTTGATTTAAAGTGAACAGAGTAATTTCTTAACAAGCTTTTTTCATAATATCTCCCTTTAAACCAATTCTTTAAGAATAAATGAAAAAAAGCGTGGTTTCATTGTTTAAAATGTTGCAAGAAGATGATTTCTAAAATAGTTCCGACACATTAATATCTTTATTGTTTTCTAGATAAGTTTAAATAAGGGGAACCAAGGCATAAGTAGAAAAAGAGAAAAAAATTTACATTAAAAATCACAAAGTACAGGGTGCCCCAAAAAATAATGGAATTGAGTGACGGCTTAGTGATCGTCTTTGTTAAAAATAACATTTTAATAATATTTTTTAAGTTGAAAATTCAATAATTTTTTAATTGTGGCTTTTCCAGTTTTTTTAGTGTCGGAATTTATGAAACAAGACGGTTTATTTATCTATTGTTACTCAGATAGAGGTTTAAAGGGTACCATTGTGAATAATACATGTCAATTAGGATCACTATCCCTTTACCCCCCCCCCCCCCTTACCTCTCCCTCCCCAGGAAACAAATGAACAAGCTCAGACTGTCATCAGATTGATTACAACTTCGTGCCTGAATCATTATCAATTAAATGATGTAAGATGAGAGATAATCTGTTTAAAACATCATACAAACCGTTCAAAATAAATAAAACACAAGTAAATAAAATGAGTAAAAGTTTAAGAATTTAAAAATAAAGCAGTAATATACAATTGATTAGTGTTTATTAAATGTATTGAAACTTATCAGAAGTTGTCTCATATTAAGTTTGTTTGTCATAACTTAAAATTTGTTTTAAAAGGCTGTTGATAGAGAACCTCTGATCTATTTATAAGGGTTCTATCAGAAAGGAAATGAGTTTTGGCCACTAACTCCCATTTATCTTTGCAACCTGATGTCGTAGACCTTTGAAATTTCAAACAACGAATTCTGCATTTCATGTTAAGATGCAGAGGCTCAAGTATTGTGTCTGTGAGGCTCATGGCGGCGGGGGGGTCCCTCCCTTGTTTAACGTGACACCGGGGGGTCCACGGGGTTGAGGGGAGAAAAAACTGATCCCACGTGGTGCTAGTGATTACTGGAGTTCTCACCTTGCCAGCACTTGAAGGATTTGTACAGAAATTATGCCAAAACACAAAAATACCCACAAAGAATAAATCTTTAATGAAGACCTAAACTATTTTAATTAAACATTAAAAACGATAAGTTCGGCTTTATATCGTAAATATAGTCTTTTTAATAGTTATGAAATAAAGGGACTGTAAAGGAAAATGAAAGGGTGGTATAGGCTGAAACCTGAGAATCTCAAGAGTTGAACGATATATATGACATGTATCTGATGTTCCTGTCTCGAGAAATTGATATCAAACTGTGTCAAAATTATACCAAAATGTATATAATTTAGAAGTACATTTATTGCATATCTTTTATTTTAAATGCTAATTTTTAGCCACCAGACATCTTAAAGGAACCCTACCCTCTCTCCAACCTTTCGAAATCTAATTCTTGTGAAAGTTTCCAAGTTAAATTTTGTATTAAAAGACTGATTATAATTTTATAATTTTAATTTTGCATTTCAATAGATAGCATGGGTCTGAATAATTTTGTATGTCCATATCCGGTCGAAAAATTCAAACAATTCCAAATCTATTGTAATAAAATAATCAGATTAAGAAATTACTTAAATTTTTATAAAATTACTTTTTTATTAGGTTTCAATGTGTATTTTGTGCTATCTATCTATCTATCTTTAACCCTATCCCTGCTGGGGTACTTGAAAACCAGGATACGCTGGGGNTCTATCTATCTATCTTTAAAAAAATCCACCAATAGGAGAAAGTTGGCGGCGATATCTAATCTAACTAGTAATCATACTGAGGTGATCAAGTCATGAAACAATTTGTAAAGCTTTGAATCTTCATGAAAAAACAAATCTCAAAAAATAAAGAGGATTATCCCCAATTATCCCTGACTGATGTATACTTTTTAAAAATGTGGAACTGACATCTACTTTATTTAATTCATGAGAATTGGATCATAATCAACACAGTATTTCAAATTTGTGAAGTAACATATATGTTACAAAGTTCTAAAATGTTACAAATACTTTAAATTTAAAAAAAATCTTTTCTAATACAAAAAGGAAACGACAATAATATTGCAATTCCTCCAGATGTTGATTGTTGACTAATACGGTTCCATGTCCATTTCTTGTAGTTTCTGAACAGTGAACAAATCTAAACCTACATTGTTTAAAATGACATATTGACAGTGAGAGGAAGATAGCAAAATGAACTGAGAGTGTTTTTGCTAAATCTAACACCTTGACATTGTCCCCCTCCCCACCCCCTCCTTAGCTCTATGACATACATTGGAGTTGGACAGACATTTTTTTGCAATTTGTATTCATAATTGATAATGGTCAACATTTATAGTGTATATTGTAAGAATCTTTATAATTCATAGATTCCAAGTTTTAAGCATATATATTCATTTTAAAAAATTTCCATGAATTCAAAAATAATGTTTTGTAGGCTTTTGATGTGGCACTTGCAAGAGGATAATGCCGGGCCCGGACTAGGTTTAATTTTTTTAAAGCTCAAATTTTTCCCTCCTCCCCTTGATTCAATTTTGTATATGCTCTATGTTTTAACCCCGTAAAAAAAGATCATTAAAAAACGGCAACTTGGTTAAGAACAGATTAAACCCATTAACTGAATTGAAAGGAACGAACGCGTCTATTTGATGAGCGCCTGCTCGTTCCGTTAATTATCAAATTATTAACAAACGCAAAAAAAAAGTTCGAACGTGCCCAGTCATATTTTTATCAGTGCTTGGATATTGCTAAGAAAATAGTGTCTTGTAAGCGCGTTCTTAGTTTCTGACTTACATGCATCTTGTAGAAATAAAGTCTTTGGTTTAATAAGAAGCGCAGAGATGTATGATGTTGTCAACAAGAAAGGGAAGCTTTTCAGATCAGAGTCCGTTTTAGGTTGGACACATTTTTCAGGATTAGATATATTTTAGACTGAAAATTTTCTAGGATTAGACATATTTTAGTCTGGACATTTTTAAGGATTAGACATACTTCAGACAAAGTGCAAAGGGTTATGCTGTAAAGACTTTATTTAAACACACTCTCAGACAACAATGGAAAAAAAATCTTTGATGTTAATTCTCTTGCCCTGAAAATATTACTCAAATTATTTAATATCCACAAAATTGATAAACACAATTTCTGGTTCAATACGCTCAGGTAATAAAAGTGAGAAATTTCCCCAAGTTCTCCAGATATCCCAGATATGGTGACTTGCTTAGAAGAATTTCCGGAAAATTTCTCATGAACAGGTTCTAGTGACTGATCCCTCTGAAATTCTCGAGAAATTCTCCGGAGTTGATCCCAATTTGAGAGATGTATTGGGGACCAGAGTTTTGTGACTCAGTTTCGAAAAATTCCTAAGATTTTCTCGGGAATATTTCTCCAGAAATTTGTGAGAAATTCTCAAGACTTGGTCAACAATTTCTTAGGAATATTTATCTGGAAATTCCTGAGAAATTCTCAGAACTCCATTACCCATTTTACAGAATTTTTAAGTTCCGTTGTTCTCCTAAAGATTTTCTGAGCTTCCCTTTTATTATACACTGC
Organism: Eurytemora carolleeae; assembly: GCF_000591075.1. Taxonomy (NCBI): domain Eukaryota; kingdom Metazoa; phylum Arthropoda; class Copepoda; order Calanoida; family Temoridae; genus Eurytemora; species Eurytemora carolleeae. Next base: position 225,904 of record NW_019396206.1, read on the forward strand.
CCTAACTAGATCTTTTCTTCTTTGAATCTTTATTGATGAAAAATGATAATTAACTTTAGAACCATCTGTTGAAATTTCTTTTTGAAAAGAGTATTAAATTCTTCATTAGTTCTCGATAATTCAGTTGTCTGAAAATACAAAATACAAAACAACTTCAGTAAGATCAAAAGCAACTATAACATTCTGACTCTGAAATTGGTTAAACTTAAAAAAAGTTGAAGGGGCAATATGTTAGTTATTAAGATGTTCACTACTATTAGGCCGAAGTCCTGGTTAGTGATTTTACTCACGAATATGCGGAGAATATCTCAAGATAATCCTGAGGAACTCTTGAGAAAATCTTGGCAATAATTCCTAAGAAATTCCCTGGAATTGGTTCTAAAGAACTTTTCTCAAGAAATTCTTAAGAATTTCCCCAAATTTGGTCGACATTTTCTCCAGTTATTCTCCAAAATTGGTAATAAATCCCAAGAAATTTCTTAGATAGGGTTAAGAGAAATTCCTTGGAATGTGCTACAAGAAATTCCTCGGAATGGGTTCCAAGAAATTCCTCGGAATGAATGCAAGAAATTCCTCAGAATTGGTTCTGATATATTCCCAGGAAATATTCACAAGAAAATCTTCAGTCCCGTCCAAACCCCTGTCACTGTATGGTATTCATCCCAATTCTCAATGGAAAGATTGCTGGAAATCTCCGCTGATTCCGAGGAAAGATTCCTGGAAATTTCCGCGGATTTTCCGCAAAATTGTTACCTGGGCGGGGGATGACATTAAGTTTGTAGTCTTTAGTTATACAAACTGGAACTGGAATTGTGGAAAAAAAACCGATTTTTTTGCCTTTGTTTTCCCAAAATTTTATATATATATATATATATATATAAATTTGAGCGAAGAGCTTTATTATATAGCTGATATGTAAAACATAGTAATAACATTACAATATATAGTAGTTTTGATTTGAATCAGAAGTAACCTTTTGTTATTGTATACAGTTGTAGTAAATGAAAATAAAGGATTTTAAAAGCCACAAACGACGAACATGCTTAGGTAGGAATACTTTTCGTATTGTATGCTTATGATGCATGTGTATTGTAGGGATGGGTAACTTTACTAAAGAATGGTATGTTTTAAAAATTAACAACGGAAGTTTTTGTCAATGAATGGAAAAAAATGTCCACTTTTTTACTATTTTTCTGAGCTAAACTTACCTAGAATAAACTATTTTTTTTATTTAAACCCAAAAACCTTTTTTAGAGATAGAAGTTAACTTTTGTTGACTCTTATTAAAGAAATTGAATGCCTATTTGAACAAAACACACATTACCATAATTTTCAAATTTAGGATCGCAACTAAGCCTATCTTACTTCTCTAAGATGTTCCTAAAAGCTGGAACACTCAATTCTCTTTAATTATGATACAATGCATTGTGCATCATTTGTGAATTTCAAGCATTTTTGTTGTAGATTGGAATTGGACCAACGAATAAGAAAATGTTCACTGTTCAAAACACAAAATTTAATAAACAGGAGAGCCAGAAAACTCTGGAATAGGAAGACAATTAATTAAGACTTCAGGGGTCAATCGTTAACCCCCCCCCCCCCTAACTCTCAAATCAAACCATTAGGTCACGTGATCAGTTCCATCTATCAACCATAGGCCACAGTAAACACTTTCCATACAATAAAGTTATAATAAACCACGAAACATTCAACAAAAAAATCACACTTTTGTTCCCATTTGATTGTTATACAATTACAATCTGCTCATGTTATCTATATCGTGTGTTAGGTAAGGTTGGATTATATCTGGGCCAAGCGCGCTGTGGCCATTAATATGGGCCGAACATTGCAGCTATTTAACACTTTGTTGTTGAAGTTTGCTAACATTTTCAAAACTCTCAAGATCATTAATTCAGGATTAGTCTTTGTTACCCAATTACAATCCAATTACAACCTGCCCATGTTATCTATGTAGGTGGGTAAGGCTTCTTCTGCGAGGCTGGTCGTGGTTTCGTGAATTCTTTTTAAAAATATATTTCGGTTGTAGGCCAAAATTTGACCTGGGGCCCTACTCTCAGAAAATAGCGACGTCAGTTTTAACTTCTGACGGTACAATAGTTTTGACTTTTAACGATGCACAAAAAATGTTGCCGTCTTCCTATTTCAGTTTTCTGGTTCTCACTGAAATAAAATAAATTAAATCTAACAATACAAATTAAAGAAAAAATATTAAGTAAGCAAATCTCAGTTAACAGATTGAAATCCATTCTGAGACCAAAAATAACTTATTTATCGATAGTTTGGAGGTTTTTTTGGCTTAGGTTTCATTTCTGATAAACTTTTTCTTGTAAATATATCTAAAAAATTAAAAACAACGTTTATTAGATATATATTTTAACTTTATAAATCAATATGCGAAGGAAAGTTTGAGTTTTGATCATAGCGGGCCTCAGAAACATCTTTAATCTGCCAGATAGACTTATATTGTTTTAAAATCACAAAAATGTTGATATTATCAGTATTTTTAAGTAGGTGAAAACTCTTCTTTAACAAACTGAACCGTTAACAAACATTCCAGTTAACAAATGTGATAAATATCTTCCATTAACACGGTTAGAACATCTAAATCATTTACAAATACGTTAGATTGAGGAAAGAGAAAAAAGTTAAGTGTACTAGCTAAAAGTTTTTAAAAAATTAAAGCGTGCCCAGCTCTATGCATGTGTAAAGAATGGCTAGAATGGATCTATTATTTCTTGAATGATTTAATGGTTGAGGACAAGAGTGTGGGGACAAGTAGTAATACAATGATAAATTGTTTAGACACGTGGGAGGAATGTTTTACTGTGAAAATATTTGCCACGCTGCACATTCAAAATTTGATAAATCGTCTTTGTTATTTTTTAACTCGAATTCTAAAGTGGATAACCTGAAACTTTTAATACACCATTATAGATCTGCTCTGCTTATCTAAACGTTCGTTACTTTATCCAAATCAAAAATTAGTAAATAAGAAATATTAAGATTGTACACAACCTATTGTAAATTTTGATATTATTTTAATGCCTGAATTCGACGGATATCACTTCGTTTGATTAAATTAAACTTTTTATTTATGATTGGTAAACGCATGAACTGCGCCTATTAAAATGTCATAAAACTTTGATTTTAGAATTTGAAATGTCTTTTAGAATTGACGACCAAATGTGACATTAAAGAACAGTGGAATAGAATTAGCTTATAGGGATTGCAGGTGTAATTCTAAGTTATGTATGATTCATAATTGACCCATTAAATATTTTACTGATCAATAATGTTGAAGATATCATAGTTTAAAGAGCATGTGAAGGTTTAATTTAAACATTTTCTTCGTTGTCTCTGTAGTGAAAAGTACTGAAATCATCAATTTTCAAGAACATGAATATTTTATTCTTATCATGCAAAGCTTTTAAGATAAATTTTGTAAAGAATAATTCTATATCTAGAGAAATCAGTGAAATACAAATATTTCTAATTTTAACAAATAATGGTTTCAATTTAAAAAAAAAACAATTTAACATTTTTTAATAATTAAAATGTTAAAACATATGATTGATTGAGTTAGGGGGAGGGCAGTGTAGTCTATGGGATTGGAGTCGTGTATATTATTCATCTATGACTTTAAAATCATGTTCTTCTTTAACGTTCATCTTTAACCTTAAAGGGACTGTTGAATAATTTCTAGTTAAATTTATTTTTTACAAATAAATTTAAACTTTTTCCGGAAGAAAGTAATAGATTTAAGCCTAAAGAATGTTCTGCTTTTCTAAATAAATATTCTGAACTATTTGCGGATTGTCCCTTCAAATATTTGCTTTTCATTGATGAGCGGAAATATTTAGTGTTCAGTTCTTTGTTTTAATATTTCCTTTGTTGGTTTAACAGTAGATAAATTGTTATCCTCAAAGCAAATTGTGAAAGAGTGGTAGGAAGGGGGGGGGGACATAATCATAACTGCTCTGAAATAAAAGTATACAGGCACGTGGGGGTTGGACCAAAAATTTAAAAAATAAGGTCTTGAAGAGAAGTTTACAACATTAAGGGTTACCAACAAAGGATGAGAAAGTAAATTATAAATATGAGCTGAAACTCTTAATTCATATGACGATTCACGATTGAATATAATATTTTAATGGCTTATTTAATGATTTGACAAAGAGAAACAAGTTTACAATTGCAGGGAATCATGAATATTGAGTACTGTTGTGTAGTATGGAGTTCCTCTTTAACCATAGCTCAGGGTGAGGCCCTAGAAAGGGTTCAGAAGGTGTCCCTAAAAGTTATTCTATAAAAAAAAAAAATATAGAAATATATTTTAATTATGCCTTATTCTCTGCAACTTTCTAGATGCCTTAATGGCATTGATATTCCATTAATTACATTACAGCACTTTTAACGAAGTTATAATGAGAGAAATTTTATCTCCACTTTTTGCAACTGATCTATATACTAATGTTGATTTGTTTTTTGAATACGGTTGTTAGGAAGAAGATTTTCCCTTTAAGAACTGTCGACCTAATAAAGATATTTTTCCACCCTTAAAGAGATAAAAATTCTTCGAAATTTCTTTATTGTCTCCGCATTTTCGCATTTCCGCTAGTCACTTTTATAGGATTACGCAAGAATCGTACATACGTATTGTACTTAGTAAAACAAGAAAATTACAGTATACAAACAGAGTAAACTTATCCCTCTTCACTGTTCATCTTGCGGAGACATTATACACATCTTTGCAGTCTTTTACCTTTTTAATAAAATAAATTCTAACAGACATAATATTTTGGCTTTTAAAATTAGGTATTACAATGCTAATTCATAACAAATTTGATATCGAATTCGTCACTGAATTCCCGTGTTTATTAGGACACCAAAGTATGTGATTGTAGTTGTATTGAACGTATAAAGTGTTGTGTTGAAAAATGAAAATTAAGAAAAAGTATTTATCGATTAAGAATATATGACGGACCCATTTTAAATAATAATTCTCAAACCTACATTTTAATGTGAATTTACATTTTGTAAAGATGTAATTAGTATTCAAAATATGAATATAATTACGCTTGAAAATACCGCTTGGCATACAAGATACAAAACAACATGACAATTGAATCTTCAACAAAAATATATTTTGATCAAAACAAACATAGGACCAAAAAGTAAACAAAAACATACTTTCATAGGAAACAATAACTGCGGACGTTAACAGCCTCCCCCCCCCCTCACCCTGCAACTTTAGCTCTGTCGATCAACCATTCATGTTTTGTAACTCCCCCCTCCCCCAGTCCTCTATATTATATCTATAGTTTTATTCAGGTGTTCAAAACAAGACTACATTCTTAAGGTTTACTTTTCTCATAAATGCTTTTTTAACACAAATTTTGTAATAAATCTTCTTTACTTTATAATTTAATGGTCAAATCTTGTAAAATAAAATAAAATATAATTTAATGGTCAAATCTTGTAAAATAAAATAAAATATAATTTAATGGTCAAATCTTGTAAAATAAAATAAAATATAATTTAATGGTCAAATCTTGTAAAATNTTTGTGAAGGTCAAATCTTGTAAAATAGAATAAAATATAATTTAATGGTCAAATCTTGCAAAATAAAATAAAATATAATTTAATGGTCAAATCTTGTAAAATAAAATAAAATATAATTTAATGGTCAAATCGATGATGTTTTCATTTTTATCTTTAAATGTGCAAAATCTGAAAAAATGAAATTCACTCTGACGGAGGTAAAAATATGAATTTCTAGTTTAATTTTTCAAAGATAATCTTTGCCAGAAAAAAAGCAGATCTGAATATCCTACTTCCATCATCAAGATCACCTAGCCTTTATCTCTAGAACATGATACCTTATTTACTTGCATACAGAATTGTACGAATTTGCAGCAAACCAGAACTTAGGGAATCAACATTCTTAAAACTAAGGGATTTTCTTTTCAGCAGGGATTATAATTCATCAATTTTCGACTCCATGTTATGGTCCGAGCCAAATCTATACCAGAAAAGTTGCTTCAGAGAAAGTGGAGAAAAAGGAGAAACCAGATCGAGTTATAAACTTATAATCTCTATCTCATTTAATTTACAACTGCCTTGTATCTCCTCCATCATACAGAAACATTGCAGAGAACCATTGTATACAGGATCCTTGGATGAAGGAGTTTTTTCAAAATCCACCTTTGGTTGCCTATAGGATTGAGACCTCTTAATCAGATATCTTTCCAGGAAAGATATAATGCGTAATCCACTCTTTTTCTTAATATCGAGACTTACCTAATCTTGTACTTGTATCCTGAAAAGTGTATAAAATTCAACCAATCAGAGTCGCGAATATGAAGCCGATAAATTTGAAATTTTGCGCGCCATTTAAGATTATATACAGAAATGGGAGGAACTCTCTAATTTAGAAAAACCGGGTTTTTATCTTTCTCTGCTATATCCAAGAAAGAACGGTTTAAGATTAAGTAAGATTAAGTAATCAGCTGATTAAGGATATCTTATTTTAAAGTTTTCAGTTCAGGAAAGGTATAATGATTTCAACTATCATGCAAGAATTTAATGATATAATTTGTTTTTTGTATTGTACTGACTAACAATTTAAATCTATATTTACTAAATGTTCCTTGTTTAGATTATGTCTTAATTTATTAAACCATTTTTTGTGTGCAAAATAAACTTTAATAATTAATAATAATGTTCCAAAAAATGTGTCGCACATCTGTGAATTCAGGGGCACCCTAGGGGGGGGGGCAAAATAAACGTTTAAAGATCAAGATTATTAAGAATTAAATTTTAATGAAGGTAAGACATTTTTCATTTTTTAAAATATAGTGTCAACATATAATATACATATATATATATACTAGAAATTCAAGGCGCTTCGCGCCCTTCTTTCTAGCCTAGAATAAAAGAAAAAACGCTCTTACTCGATCACTCAGTTTTAAATTTACTCTGGCCTGGTGAATGGTGATTGGATTTTGACAATTAGGATAAATGTTTCATGTGAATTACACTAGTTCCAGTCTCACCATTACCTGGGGATTACAGATTTCCACAAAAAAATTCATTTTAAAACTTTTTTAGTTAAATATAGTGCAATTTTTCGGTTATGGGCGCCCTTTGAACTTTAAGAGTATAAATGCAGTTACATGGTCCATCATTTTTACTACAGTTTATAATGTTTTAAAAAATTAGATATTTTTAGAGGAAAATTGAATTTATTTTTGGGGAAAATAAATTTAGCAGTTAACATAAAAAGGAATAGCTATTATTTCAATTTAAAACTTAAGAATGATGTTATATTAAAGGTGAAATATCGATTGCACTGATGATCGATAGGACTAACGTAGATGATCGTACTAAAATTCAATCGGACTCTTCGGACTAACGCAATCAATTTGAATATAGCATCTTATTAATAAACATTCGGAATTTAAAAGACGACATTTAGTTTAAAAGTGACGTGTCTCTTTCCGCCGGCACAGGTTTTCATTGGTCCAGATAACAGGGCCATCGACTCGCACTTTTAATATAACATAAATTTTAAAATACACTCAATTTTAGTATATTTAAAATCAATTTTTAAATTACGAAAAGTTAAAGTTTTTTTCTTATCTTTCTCTTTTAGCGTCGCATGAGTGGCCCTAGATTATCAGGAATGAACCGAATGACGAGCGATTTCTCCGAACATTTTTACATTTTAGGCTTTAGAGTTTAGTGAATTTTAAAAGGGGGTCTGTCCTAGTATACGATTTTTGGACCCCCCCCCCCTCCTATCAATTTTGCACATGACCATTTATTTTTCAGCAAATTTATTATTTATTTTTTTGTTATTTAGGGTTAGGTTAGGTTAAAATACTTTCTGGGCCGAGCGCTGCGGCTAGGATGGGCTAGGGGGCCGAGCGCTGCGGCCACAGGTTNTTTGTTTAGTATGGTCCAAAATCTTTTCTCTAGGACAGACCCAATTTAATTCGTTCTTATCAATTGGGTTTTACCTTTTTAAGTCGATTGTGGTGTTGACTTTTGTTAATTTTCAGACAAGCAATGTTGCCGAGATGGTTATGTTTGGTCGTTGTTTGTGTTCTTGGTGTTCGGAGCGAGGAGGAGGAAGCGATGAGCGCCCTGGATTTAGGAGAGTCCAATTTTAAAGATGAGGTATGGAAATTTTTGAAGCTTTTATTTTAGATTTCAAATTTACCAAATTGGGTAGGTCCTTTAACCGTTTTATTAAAAAATTTTCCTATCTTTCATTTTACTTTGCAATATTTTTAACTATAAAAATGGACTATCCATGGTCCATAAGAACGATCGTGTCAATACGTTCGTTTTTGGGTCTGTTCTAGAGAACGAATATAATTCAAAAACAAGTTTATTTCCAATATTTCGNCCTGGATATTGGGGAAATTAATAATTTTGATGCCTTGGGGGAATGAATAAATAAATGGACATCCCTTGTTGATATTTATAATTACCAAAAAATCATTCATTGTCCCTAATACAGCTAGTAAACCGTTCATTACACCTGGGGATAAGTAATTTTCAAATGGCGGGGGGGATTTTAAATAAGAAACTGATCCTTGGTTGGGCTAAAACAAATTACTACTACCTAATAGGCTTATGACAATTAAAGGCCAGATTATTTATCTCCCAGGCTAGCAATCCCCACCCCCAATCTTAGTTTACTCCTTTTGTTGACAACATGATTTTTGTTCAGGTTGGGTCAGGTCCTCATTTTATAATGTTCTTTGCACCTTGGTGTGGACACTGTAAGAGATTAGCCCCAACATGGGAGGAACTAGCGGTTAAATATAACCAGGTGTGTTTGTTAAATTAATATTTATCTTAAAAAATTAAGAAACAAAAACATGCTAACCAGGATAGGGTTAATGAAATGCTATTATCCCTAAAATTTTATATTTAACTAGTGCTTAGGATCCATTTAATTTTTTTGCGGATGCGGATTCTGATCCGCAAACAGGTCATGAACATTGTTTAAGGATCTACTGATTTTCTGAACAAAACAGAATTTTGTATTATTTTTTTTCTTGTTATTTTATTTTAAAACTTAATGAACCATTCAGTAATTTTAAGTAATCTCTTTTTTTAACAGTTCAGATTTGGAGTTTTAGAGCAAAATATTTTTGTCTGCAGTTTATGGTTGACACATATTTTTGCGTCTCCGGATCCAGAAAGCCAAAATGGTGCGAATCTAAAGGATCCGTATCTGGATCCTAAGCACAATTATTAGTACAGGGTGTCCCACATCAAATTAGATCGCGTCAATGGGTCTAAATTACGATTTGGGTGACAAATCATAAAATTTAAGAAGAATGAATCATTTTGAAAAATTTAATAAGGCTAATAGAATTTTTTTTTTTGCAGAAAATGTTAGATTTTTCGAGCATTTTGTGCGTATTTAGGTGTTATAAAGATTGGAGATAATCTAATTTGATATGGGACGCTCTGTATATGAAATAAATTGGTGCAGACAGCTAAGGAAGTCATATGTCGGTGAGGTGATAGGATGGGACAACTAACTTGGGGTTATGAAAGCTCCAGTTTTTTTGTTATTATTGATAATATTATTTAAAAATATTTGAATTATTGTAGGCTGAAGAGAAGAGTGTTGTGATCGCCAAGGTTGATTGCACAAAGGAACGTGCTCTTTGCTCTGCCCAGGACGTTACAGGATATCCCACTCTTAAATTCTTTAAGGTATGTGCACTGTTCTTATTTTTTAAAATTTGTTAGGAAAGTTTAGGCCTTCAGAATATTTATTCAGATTTCTAAGCCTCGTAAAAATAAGTCGTCGGTAATGAGTTATGAGTCAGCACAGCGGAAACTTTTTGGGCTTTAAACATACTCCCATTCAGAAAATTAGGAATTTTTAATGTTAGAACATTTTTACTTCAATTTAAAGGAGACCAATTACCCTCAAAATTAAAAAAAATTATTAAAAAATATCAAAAACGCAAATTTTAGAAACAAATGACTTTATATTCCTAGAGTTTAATCTATTAAAATTGGACTGCTTCCTCCTCACAATTTCCCTTAAGTATGGTATGAAAATAAGACACTTCAAATATCAATCTTATTTTGAATTTTCAACAGAATTTAATTGAAGATTTTTATCAGCAGAACAAATGTATTAATTCTAACACATGCTATGTTTGCAAAAGAACCGAAGAAAGTAAAGCCGATTATACAAAGAAAAGACTAAAAAGTCTGAAAGGAGTAAAAGATAAAATCAGACATAAAGGATGTCAAAAATCGGTGCGAATTAAAAAGATGCTTTAAAATGCCCTTTTTGCTCAAAAAACTATATATTTTCACAACCCATAAAGCCTATTTTATTTTATTTAAACATAACAAATAAAAACAAATAAATCTATCATTTTTATTTGTAAAAGTTGTCAGTTCATCGTCGAAAAACACTAACAATCCACTACTAGTTTATATTAAATATAATGTAAACAATAATCTATACAACTTTCCTTTCCCTTTCCTTTCGTTTTCCTTTTTTTTATTTTTTATATTTTTTTTAGAATGGGGGGGGATATTCCCACAACCTCCATTTTTGGAGGTTTTCAAATATTTTCTCCTCAAACGCTTAATTTTGAATGTTTTTGTTATATTTCATAAATAAATACTTACCTACTTACTTACTATGTTAAGGGGGTTTTATTCACCGAAGTGGAGAAACCACAGATAAAAATAACCGATTTTTATAGAGATTCTCGATATTTTTCTTACTCTGAATAAGCGAATAATGGTACCGTGTCTCTCTAAAAAATACAGATTCACTTTAAACCCAACTACATTATTTAAATTGTTCCTTAAATATTCAGTCTGGGTTTGAGAAGGAGGATGGAGAGAAGTATCGAGGAAATAGTCGCTTGAATCTTGAAATTTGTTTGGTTTGAGAAGGAGGATCGAGAGAAGTATCGAGGAAATAGTCGCTTTAATCTTGTAATTTGTTTGGTTTGAGAAGGTGGATGGAGAGAAGTATCGAGGAAATAGTCGCTTAAATCTTGAAATTTGTTTGGTTTGAGAAGGAGGATGGAGAGAAGTATCGAGGAAATAGTCGCTTTAATCTTGTAATTTGTTATTTAGTCTGGGTTTGAGAAGGAGGATGGTGAGAAATATCGAGGAATTAGTTCTTTAAGTATTGAAATTTGTTCATGTTTAGTCTGGGTTTGAGAAGGAGGATGGAGAGAAGTATCGAGGAAATAGTCGCTTAAATCTTGAAATTTGTTGAGAAGGAGGATGGAGAGAAGTATCGAGGAAATAGTCGCTTTAATCTTGTAATTTGTTATTTAGTCTGGGTTTGAGAAGGAGGATGGTGAGAAATATCGAGGAATTAGTTCTTTAAGTATTGAAATTTGTTCATGTTTAGTCTGGGTTTGAGAAGGAGGATGGAGAGAAGTATCGAGGAAATAGTCGCTTAAATCTTGAAATTTGTTGAGAAGGAGGATGGAGAGAAGTATCGAGGAAATAGTCGCTTTAATCTTGTAATTTGTTATTTAGTCTGGGTTTGAGAAGGAGGATGGTGAGAAATATCGAGGAATTAGTTCTTTAAGTATTGAAATTTGTTCATGTTTAGTCTGGGTTTAAGAAGGAGGATGGAGAGAAGTATCGAGGAAATAGTCTCTTAAATATTGAAATTTGCTCTTGTTTAGTCTGGGTTTGAGAAGGAGGATGGAGAGAAGTATCGAGGAAACCGAGACAAGGATGCTCTTCTCTCCTTCATCAACAAGAAGCTAGGAAACGAAGAAGCAGAGGAGAAACCAAAGGTCAGAATTTCAGAGTTTCGTCTCAAATTTTATACCAAAATGTTAGGTTTTGGGTTTTATTCGCTGCATTGGGGGAAATTCGGACAGGTTTAATTAGATAAGCTTTCCTATTACGTGCAGATTAATATATTTACGGGGAAAACTATTTTGCAAGTGAAAATACTATAGTAGAGTCTATAAATCTATATATATATACATAAATACATATGTACATATATATTTCCATATATATTTAAACTTCTAAAACGTATATTCAAACTGAACAAAGTTAATAATACTATCAGTATTGAGAACTTTTGAAACCCTTGGTTTTCTACAATTGAAGAATATATACAAATATTTATATATATATATAAATATATTATTATGAGCCTATAAAATCGTCATTTTTAAATCTAAAAGCCTAAAATTGGACGTAATGAATCCAAAATTGTATAAAGATTTGAAAAATTGTCTCAACCTTGAAAATCTGATTACTAGCAAGTCTGTAGACCCTTATACAAAATTGTGCAAATGGAGATTATCTTATTTTTACAAAATTACTCACTCTAGTTGGAAGCTTTAGAAGCCTATAAAATTGGTTTTTTTAGATCTAAAAGCCTAAAATTGGGCTTATTGAATCGGAAATTGAACGTAGATTTTAAAAATTGTCTGAATCTTGAAAATCCGATTACAGACGACCCTGTAGACCCTTATTCCACGTTTTTATTGAGACCCTGTATATAATAAGAAAACGAGTGTTAATAACACGATTTGAAGATTTACTGTATCAACATTATGTTTCATGCAATGCATTCTTCAGGATGTAATATATATTAAGGTTGAAGAATCTGGTGAGGTTGTTGTAAAGGAAGGTCTTCATATCCTCACTGCTGCAACCTTTGCCAAGACTGTGGAGAAGGGGGACACCTTCATCAAGTTCTACGCTCCCTGGTTAGTTTGCTAATTTCTCTTTAAGGGACCCTCTCATTTAGGGACAAGCCCGATTCACAGTGTTTCTAAATGCTGAGCTCACAAAATCAATGTTATATTTTACTGCTTGTTTAATCCTTGCGACTATTTATCGTTAAAACTCTTAACAATTTAAAACAATGTGTGTGTGCACATTGCATTATATTTTACTGCTTAATCCTTGTGGGTTTTACCGTTGAAACTCAAATGTAAAACTTCTAGGTGTGAACATTACAGTATATTTTACTGTTTGTTAAATCTTTGCGACTTGTTATCTCTTAAACTCTAAAATGTAAATCTTCTAGTTGTCAACATTGTATTATATTTTAATACTTGTTTAATTTTGAACTTTTTATTGTTAACACTCTAAAATGTAAAATTTCTTGGTGTATACATTGTATTATATTTTAATACTTGTTTAATGTTGAACTTTTTATTGTTAACACTCTAAAATGTAAAATTTCTTGGTGTATACATTGTATTATATTTTAATACTTTTTAATCTTGAACTTTTTATCGTTAAAACTCTAAAATGTAAAATTTCTTGGTGTATACATTGTATTATATTTTAATACTTCTTTAATCTTGAACTTTTTATCGTTAAAATGTAAAATGTAAAACTTCTAGTAGTGGACATAGCATTATATTTTAATACTTCTTTAATCCTGAACTTTTTATCGTTAAAACTGTAAAATGTAAAACTTCTAGTAGTGGACATTGAATTATATTTTACTCCTTGTTTAATCCTGAACTGTTTAACTTCTAGGTGTGGACATTGTATCAAGCTTGCCCCCGCTTGGGATGAACTAGCTAAGGTAAGATTTTTTTTTTAATATATATTTTGTCAGTGCTAAGGATCCATCTAATGTTGATGCGGATGCGGATCCGGATCCAGGTTATTTCTTTAAAATTTACTGAATATTTTTAGCAAAGCAGAATTTTTATATTATTTGTTGTATTTTTTTGTCGATTATTTTTATTATAAAACTTGAACAATTAAGAAATCAGATTTGGGTTTTGAGAGTAAAAGATTTTTTTTGGATTTTTTTGTGTTATTTATTTCTTGGATCTGCATATTTTTGTGGATCCGGATCCAGGAAGCCAAAATCTTGCGGATCAGGATCCTAAGCACTGATTTTAAGTTCTGCAAACAAGATCACTTTTTTAAATTGAATTTTGCTTATTAAAAATTTAAAACAATATATAATAATAATAATGATATAAAAATATAAACAATGATAAAATTTCGAATAGAACGTTTGATAGAAAATGTTAAATTGAATAATAATTAACTTCAGGTTTTCGAGAAGGACGAGCAGGTTAAAATCGCCAAGATTGATTGTACCGAGCATCAGTCCATCTGTCAGGAACATGTAAGAAATATTCTTAAAAATTAACCCTTCGTACAAATATGATAATGCCCTACTCCCAGCGACATATTTTAAAGCTACTGTTGAAAGCTGATTATTTGCTATTGTTGTTTCTCTGCAAAAGTGTCGTGCGCATTTCTACTTGAGGAAATCATAAAGGAATTATGATGTTAAATTCATCATATATAGGAATCATCAGATTTAACACTTAAGCGTCATAATTCTTCCAAATAATTTATCAGAAAGGTTTCTAGGGAACTGTTCTAAATAAGGCATTGCCATTTTCAAATGTAGGGTTACTTGACTTACCTTGTCTTTGAACTATGTTTGACCCAGTAGTGTATATTTTCTTGAAAAATCATTAACCCCCTCCCTCCCCAGCCCCCCTTTTAAAAATTCTTTTGTTCACAAAAAATAAAATTTTTAGAGTTTTATTCACTGTTCTGTAGAAAATAGATTATTTCTGGGGGAAATCAATTAATTTGTGGGTAAAAAGCATAAAAAAGAATGAAAAAAGTTGCTTTCTGATTTCCAATTTTTTTACTTTCCCCCTATAGTTTTTTCCACCCCATATCACCACAAATCTTTCTCCTTTCCACGGGGGGGAGGGGGATTACTTCTGAAAAATATACACCCTTGTTTACCCCCCCCCCCCCATCTATTTTACAGCACTGAATTCTTAGAGGAATTATTTATTCAAATGTTGAAAAGGTATTTGATTGAAAAGTTATCATTGTAGTCTGTATCTGATGTATTTTCACTTGTAAGGTTTGTTTTTTGTGTTCTTACTTACCCATTTATTTAGTATTTTTATATGCGATTTTTACATTTTTTTGTTTTGTTTAGAATGTGCGAGGATACCCTACTCTTGAGTACTTCAGATCTGGACGTAAACTTGAAGCATACAAGGGAGCTAGAGCACTTAACGACCTCAAGGTAATTAAGTTCTAAATCTAGCCTAGCTAGGGTACAATCCGGATCCGATGGATCGGCAACTATTCAACTTCCCGGATCCGGATCCAAGGTGGAAAATATCAACCAAAAACTGTTAAAAAAATATTTTGCTCTCATAACACTAATCTTTACTTGTAAAAAATGAGATTATTTAAAATTGGCTTTTTCTGAAATGTTCATAAAGTTTCAGCATGTAAATAAGCGAAACAAAATTACATTCTTAAATCAGTAAAAGAAAATCGGTAATTCTTAATTAAATGTTCAAGGCTAGGATTTGTATCCGTTTATTTTAAAGGTCAGATCCTGGGTCCGGATCCGCATCAAAATGAGACGGATTTTAGCAATGTCACACTATTTTTTATTCAAGAGAATGAATACCGTTAATTTTTTATATGTTTTATCTCGGAATAAAACATTTACCTAGAACCTATTCTAGGACTGGGTGAATGAGCAGAAGGTTGGGGCGGGAAGCGCCGCTACTGAGGATGGAAAGGTCCCTGACGCCAAGGAGGAGAAACCAAACGCTGTATTGAAACTCGAGAAATCTAACTTCGACGAGAAAATTAAGGAAGGCGTTGTGTTCGTTAAGGTAATATCTAATATTTTTTTTTTGCTTTGTAATATTTCCTTTGGAGTTTGGAGGTCTTGTATTGTGGATATCAAGATCAAGGCTTAAATCAATATACCGCATGGTAACTGTATAGTGTACACTCTGGAGGATTAACTGAAATGAGATAAATCATTACTTCTCAAATTGATATCGAGATCAATTGATCGGAACTGAGTATCAGATACAAGTTTACAGCTCTGAAGTCAAAACTGTGCTTTGAATCTCGATCAAGCATTGACATCCATGTTCTGCTGAATCGCGATCAAGCATTGATATCCATGTTCTGCTGAATCGCGATCAAGCATTGATATCCATGTTCTGCTGAATCGCGATAAAGCATTGATATCCATGTTCTGCTGAATCTTGATCAAGCATTGATATCCATGTTCTGCTGAATCTCGATCAAGCATTGATATCCATGTTCTGCTGAATCTCGATCAAGCATTGATATCCATGTTCTGCTGAATCTCGATCAAGCATTGATATCCATGTTCTGCTGAATCTTGATCAAGCATTGATATCCATGTTCTGCTGAATCTCGATCAAGCATTGATATCCATGTTCTGCTGAATCTCGATCAAGCATTGATATCCATGTTCTGCTGAATCTCGATCAAGCATTGAAATACTATTCACAATTTAATAAGCGCGATGGGATATCGATTTTTGACCTCGTTTTGTTTCTGTGAAAATGGTTAATTTGAGAAGGAAAGATTTATTACCTGAAAATTTAAAAAGAGAATTGATTTATTCCTTTGTTAGTTGGAGGGTAGAATACTGTTATTTGATACGGTTATTTACCTACCCCCCCCCCTTGCCCTGAAAATCTATATATGTCATTGTAATGGGTATTATTAAGTGCGGAAAAGTTTTTGCCAGGATTTTTACTTTTTCTAGTTTGTTTTAGATTAAAATTAAAGTATTTTCACACCGAAGGTAGTTAGAATACCCTTCAAGTCGGATTTCTAAAGGTTATTTTCCAAAGCATCAATTATTTAGATGTTAATTGTTATTTTATCTTTTGATATTTTATTTAGTTCTTTGCCCCATGGTGTGGACATTGTAAAAGACTTGCACCAACTTGGGAACAATTGGCGGAGGAATTTCAAGGTAAACTCGGTTCTTCTCCGATATAGGGTTAACTATTTTCATTTCCTCAGTCCCCACCCTTTTCAAAAATCATTTTTCCCCCCCAGGGAGGGATCGTTGGAATGTAAACTCTTCGACTGATACTGTTATGAAACTCAATTTTGAGGGGTATCTTATTAAAATTGTCGCCCCCTTCCTTCCTTTACCCTTAACCCGATTTCTTAAGTTACAGGAAAATATTATTTTGTCGGAATGTAAGAAACAGAAAGCTTAATTAAATNTTTCCTTCACGTTTGTAGGTTTTCTTAACACCTTTGCACGTGAAAGAATATTAACTTGTTGTTTTTAGCCAGGGATGACGTAACTATTGCTCATGTGGATTGTACCGCTGACAACAATGTGAACAGGTAGTGTATAGATTTTCATAACTATTATAAATAAAGCAGTAATCTGTGTTTATCTGTTTATTTGTAAGTCATGTACCCCATGACCGATTTGCCTTAATTTTAATTTAGTATCTCATGAAAATGTTCTTTAATACACACTTAGTCGTTTTCTAGAGCAGTTTTATTTGAAACTAGCTTGGGAACCCAGCGTTGCCCAGGTTACTCATAGTTGCTCTCGCCGTTTACCCGCACTTGGTCGGTTTTACCGGGAAACTAAATTTACGCTCGAACAACTCATTCTAGAATATCAAAGCCAGTCTAAAAGCAATCCCGTGACTCTCCCGAGTTCCCTAATCAAAATTTGAGGCCAATCGGTCTAGGTGGTCTTTGGTTATAAACTTATGATCGGACAAACAGAGGTCACCTTTATAAATATTGAAAAATACGTCTTTATTTAAGGGTGATTTGTTTTTCGAAATTCACAAAAGATCTAAAATTATAGTGAGCCGAATTTCAGGCTCTTAGGGCTAAAAATGTGACTGCATTGATATAAGCATTTAAAAAATTAAATAAGTCCCTTGCGAGTAAGAAGAATTATTTTACATGTCGATAAATTCTGATAAAAAAAATCGTGTGCAGTCAGTAAATACTGATGTGTTTTGGTTTCGATATTCTTTTTGTATATCATTAGTAAAGTTATCAATAAGTTTAAGACTTCAAAAGTTCTGAATTCAGTGCTTCACTACTGATCCTTTTATATTGATATCGATGTATTTAAAAGAAATTTTTTTTTGAATTAGCTAAGTTGGCAATTTTAATTTGCGCAATATTATTCTGACTGATGTTTTAATGTTCAAAACTAATATTTTGCACAGAAAAATAGTAAAAATTGATTAACCCTAGTCTTAATATTATATGTGCCGCAATATGAACAACAAATTATTAAGGCAGAGTATATTAGGATTTATGCTGGGTTTGTTAAAGATTAAGAATAACGTTTTATCTTCAAAATATTCGAGCCTTTATCTTTTTTCAATCCAGATGTTTGTTTCAGAGAGCTGTGTGACGGACAAGGGGTTAATGGGTTCCCTACACTTCTCATCTATAAGAATGGAGTCAAGGTAGTTCATTTCTACAATAATCGAAAACAGAGTGCTGTTGGATCCGTAATATTTTGGCTTCCCGAATCCGGAAACAAAATCAACCAAAATCCTCAAATCTAAATATTTGGCTCAAAACACAAATATCTGCAGTTGAACAATTTCCTAATCTCTGGATTGTTTTGGGAATGTTTTTTTATTGAATGCTTATCACTCCATCGGAGGGATGTTATATAACACAAAAGACATTAATTACTCCATCAGAGGGATGGTAAATAACACTCAAGAGACTCCATCTGAGGGAATGTAATTAACACTTGAACACTAGTTACTCCATCAGAGGAATGATATTTAACACTCGGGACACTAATTAATCCATCGGAGGGATGGTAATAAACACTCATGACACTAATTACTTTACTGGAGGGATGGTAATTAACACTTGGGACACTAATTACTCTACCGGAGGGATGGTAATAAACACTCATGACACTAATTACTCTACCGGAGGGATGGTATTAAACACTCATGACACTAATTACTTTACCGGAGGGATGGTAATTAACACTTGGGACACTAATTACTCTACCGGAGGGATGGTAATAAACACTCATGACACTAATTACTCTACCGTAATGATGGTAATTAACACTTGGGACACTAATTACTCTACCTGAGGGATGGTAATAAACACTATGACACTAATTACTCTACCGGAGGGATGGTGATTAACACTTGGGACACTAATTACCATTCTTCCGATGGTGTAATGAAGTGTCCTGAGTGCTAATTACTATCACTCTGGTGAAGTAGTAAGTGTCCTGAGTGTCAATGACCATCCTTCCAATGCAGTACTTTGTGTCCTGAGAGCTTATTACCATAATTTTGGTGAAGTAATAGTGTCATGATTGTTGATTACCATATTTCTGGTGGAGTTGGTTGTTCCCTGAGTGTTCATAACCATCATTCCAATGCAGTAATTTGTGTCTGGAGGGCTAATTACCATAATTTTGGTGGAATGATTAGTGTCCTGATTGTTGATTACCATCCCTCCGGTGGAGTTATTATTGCCCTGAGTGTCAATATTCATACCTCCCGGTGAAGTAATTAGTGTACTGAATGTTATCATCCCTCCTTTAGAATTTTAAGCATTCAATAAAACATGTGTATTCCCTCCGTTGGAAATAATTTCCCTCCGGTGGCCTCTGCTCCATTGGAAGGTACTTTGTTAGTAATCTTATACCTATAGCTGAGGTTGGATCAGTTAAGTATTATTAGGCTTGCATTTTTGACCTTGCTATCGAATGTGGGCACTTAAAATTTTGAGGATAAATCTTCAATTTTCCCTGCAGGGTATGACCTACCACGGGACATCGAATTAAATAAATACGTCTGAATATGATCCCGAGATTTACAATACAAGTTCTGAAACTTAATTAATAAAGTTTTTACCTCAATTGATATCTTAAAATGTTTATTGTTCCAATTAAATATTTTATTTCTCTAGGTTGATGAATATAACGGGAACAGAGAACTGGCTGATCTTCAAACTTTTGTCCAGAAGATTGTAACCGGGGAGAAGGATGGAGAGCAGGCAGAGAAGGACGAACTCTAATCAAAGTAGAAGGTGGAGAATGATAAATCTAATCCGTGGAGAAGGTTCAATCTAATCCGTGGAGAAAGTTAATCTAATCCTTGGAGAAGGTGGAGATGGATCAATCTAATCTGTGGAGAAGGATCAATATAATCCGCGGAGAAGGTTTAACTCAAATACATTCTATCTCTATCTGCTATTTTGGTTTGTCATACTTCCAATTATTTTTAACCAGTAACGGGTTGTAATAATAGTTTTTGCTCATGTTCTCTATTTTTTACAATGTAACAGTTGATATGTCCCAACTGGTGTTTGTTATCTTTTTGTGTCTCAAACTGTGATTTATGACACTTCCGTTTTGATATATTGCTTGATATTTGCATTTATTTAATAAAACTAAAACTTTTAATAAGTTTAAAGTTAAATAGATTATGGATAGTTTTAACTTATTGTGCATGTTTTGTGTTTATTTCTTTAGAAAATGATTGAAAAAATGTGACAGACAGAGATGTTAACTTCAAACAATATTCATCAATAGGTTGAATGAATCTACAAATCTAGAGAAATGAACAAGTCATAAAAAAAATTGACTTCTGGTCTGATTCGGATAATAAACGGAGTTGTTTGGAATAGTTCAAAATAGCATCTGGATTACATCAACTTCATTCAAGGTTAAGAAATATTTTTAGGAAATATCAAACCAGGGCTCGTGATGAATGGAATGTTTTTTATTCACATTGAATTTTATACTCAACGGAGTTTTATTCCAATTAACATTTTTAGCTTAACTCTAATTTTAAGCAAGGTAAATTTTATACAATAGATTCTTGTTCTTTTAGCTTTATGCAATGTTAGTTCCTATTCAACATATTAAGGGAAAAATTTAATTAGTGAATACTTTTTTATTCTGGAATTAGTTTTTGGCGCATTTTCAAAATTTTACAAAAATCGAAAACTTTTTGGACATAAATTTTTGCTATTGAGTATTTATAAACCTTCCCTTGAGTCATGTGGGGACCTACACAAAATTTGGGCCTGATTGGTTTAGCTGCTTTGATATCTATTAACCTTGTCTCTTAATTTTCCTTCGAAGAATACTGACCTGTTCATGGGTGGTTTGAAAGATTAATATTATTCCTGGTTTGGACATATATCTGAATATCTAGGGTTTAAAAGGATACATTTGATGTTCATGGTTATTTCGGAAGGCTCTCTATCGTGAAATTGTATGCTCAGTCTAACAAAATTACGAAATTTTCGGTATCTCCCTTATATCTGGAACTATTTAGTAATAAATACCCTCATCTTTCTGTCAATTAGGAGTTTCAATTTATAATTTTACAATTTCACTCCTTAAACTGAATGATAAATCAAGAGTTAAAATGTGACCAAGAATCATAATTTCCAATAAATTATTCCCAAATAATAAACTTGAAATACTTTTTTCCTCAATATTTTAAAGAAATTTAATCTGAAGCATCATAACAGTTCCAGTAGAATTGTATCACAAATGGGTATAAAATTTAAAATTTTCTCTGAAGCTTCCAGGATCACATTATTAGCACAATGTTATTGCTAATAGAAGGAAAAAATTAAGCTTATGTAGCTTTGCATGCATTTCAAGAAGTTAAAATAATACATTTTACACTAAAAATGAAGTTTTTCATTTATTGATTTCATACATTCTTTTAAATCTATCATTTAGATGATATTTTATTGAAACAAATTAAAAGTCTTTTCTAATCACAGTCATTAATCAAATCAAATTACATCTAATCAGAAAGATTAGACTTGTCATATTCTTTCCATAACAAAATAATATACATATCAGTAAAAAGTTATAAAATGCCTATATCTAGTACACAAGATTTTTTGTGTTAGAATTAGCCAACATCATAATTAAATGTGAAATTCTCCTTTTTCGACTTCTGATCTTATATTGCTGAAAACATCAGAATACTGAGAGCTCCTATAAATAATACTGTTTAAACAATCTGTTCATTATAATTTCTTTTACAGCTCCATCCTGGCATTGTTAGATTATTACCTATCTAGAGTGCCATCTGGGGTCTTGTTCCCTGGTGTCTTTGTTCCTGGGCTGTGGTAACCTGATTCCTTTCTAAGTAAATGATAATTAACACATAATTATATATCTTGGAAATGTACATAAGGTGTTAAAAACAATTACTTTTTGATGCCTTTTTAACCAATGTTCAATTATTTGGACATATCTGATATCTGAGTAGAATTTTGACAAGTTTCTTTTATTTTAGCCATTGTCACTGGCTCTTTCTCAGTCGATGTGTAACATGTTTTCTTTTACTAAGCAGGGGTCTTAATTTTTGTGCAAAAATGTTTTGGTTTCAGTGAATCATTTAATTTATTGACATTAAGGTGAACAAAATTGATGATACCTCTAAAAATCTTAATAGTATCAAAAAAGGTGTTATTTTCCCAAGGCGGCAACTTCCCAAAGGTTATGTTAGGCCTTTTGAGGTGCTCCAGGCTGCAATGAGGTCCTGTCACTGCAGCTAGGATGGGCTAATTAATTCACGTAATTAGATATGAATATATTCAAATTTTGTACTTCAGTTCATATTTTAGGGTCTGGCTGGCATTGAGTAAGAGTTTTTTGGAGACATCCTTTATTTTCTAGAATTGTACCTGGTCTTGGTGGAATAAGAGGAAGAGTATCTAGTTGATGTTGCTGAACCTCCTACTGTGGAGCTGTTGTAGGTAGAAGAGTGCCTAATGCTATTGTGTGCACCCTCAGGCTCTGGATCATAGTAGACCTTAGTGTTGGACTCCCTCTTGTAAACTGGACCAGAATTATAGGTACTTCGTCTCTTTGATGTACTTACTCTTGCAAGGCTCTGTTTTCCAAACTGCAATTAATTATAATTTAAAATAAGACTTAACTTTGAATAATTCTGTCAATCTTACCATTGAAGATGCCAGACGTTGTTCTTCAAATTCAATGAGTTTTCCATAGATAGCAATTTCAATCTGCTCTTTGCACCAAGCATTAAAATCTGCACCATATCTGGCAAACCAAGACTAGAAATTAATAGTTAAAAATTTGCTAGTGTGTCTTCATTATGTTTTGATGCCATTTAGAGTTATACTTTAAGATACCTGAAGGTCTAACTCAAATCTTCTTCTGAAGCTCTCAAATTCCTCATGCTTTGACCTTAACTAGAATAAAAAATGTTTAATATTTTTCTAAATGGCTCACTTAAGGTATTTAATAAGTACCTGAAGCTCAAATTCAGATTGCTTATGATCATGCTCAACTTGAAGTCTCTCCAATTCAAGTCTGAGCTTTGAAACTTCACCTTCAACGCCAGAAATGTCACTTCTGTAGTATCCAATCTTTTCCATCATGCTTGTCCTCCTATGGGCTTCTAGGCTTCCCTTTTCTTTAGCCATGACAATGTTGTCATACATAGCCAAAATCTTTGTAAAACTAATGTCAAGTCATGTACAGTTGTAGTTATTAATGTGATATTCAGATTATAATATTTTACCTGCTTGGACTCAATGTGAAGTTTTCCAACTGACTTAATGTAAGTTTTCCTTTTGGCTTCAAGTTCTTTAAGCATCCTAGATTTAATTCCATTAAACTCAAGTTTGTTTTTGATAAACAAATCATTTTAAAGTATCATGTGTGTACCTTTCTTTAAACTGGCTGTAGACGTTGATGGGTAGTTGTACCTCAGAGACTCGCTTTTCTATTTCTTCCTCAGTTTCAACTTGGAAGCTAGAATAGTTATGAAACTTTATTTCAATGTCCAATAAAAAATACTTGCAGACAATAAGGATTCTTTTTTTGGTTTTTACCTGGCTTGCATAGATGCTCTCTTTAAGTCAATGTCTTTTTGATACTCCTTGACATCAATGGATTTCATAGTGTGTCGAGCCTCATTCATTTGCTCTAAGTAGTATTCTCTTTCTTGATCCAAAGACTGAAAAGGATAATCGATTTGGTTTAAAATTTCATTCAAATTGATAGGTTTAATATTACCAACTCAAGTTCCTTCATTCTTGTAACCTCATGTTGGATCATTGTGCACTTGCCCTGTAGAGCCATTAGCTCATTTTCAAGATTCCAAATTGAGCGATCCTTGTTTGTCAGTGCCAAAGTCAGCTCCTCATATCTGATAACACCATATTGTTAATCAATGAATGATGTTAACATTTATGTTTATACTTACTCTTGATTCATTCGTCTATTTTTCCCCCTCAAACTCTCAAGCTCATCTCTTGCCAACCTTACTTTTTCCTAATAAGAAAATGGCGTTTATAAAATGAACAGCAGGTATTAAAAGGTCGAAAGCACCAGTTGAAAATTGTCTACATCCCTCAGAATTTCAAGACGAAATTGTACCTTGGCTTGTGTGATAGCAGGAAGAAGAAGATCATGAAATTGAGAGTTGAATTCAAAATCATTACTCTGCTTGCTGTTCACATTCTCCTCTCTATATAGAGAAAATTCTATTAGAGGAATCTTAATAACACCTAACAGAAATTTATCTCATATAAAAGGTTTTATAATTACTTACAAATTGATTCCATCTGGGATGCTTTGCCCGATACCATAGGCTTGAGCCATGATTCTTGCTTTTTCAATGTAGCTGACCAACTTGTTGTTGTTGTGACGAAGTGAATTTCTAAAATATGTTAATACTTGATTATAACTAAACCATTTTCTTTTTTATCCACTTATTGTAACTTACCGGCCATCCTTATCATCATCATCACTTGAGCTTGAACTAGAGCTTGAAGAAGACCTAGATCTAGGTTTTTGCACATGCTTGACATGGGATGTTGTGACATGGGAGACTTGGGAAAACCTCTGGGAACTATTACCAGATAACCATACCTTACCACCTAAATAGGCCTATATACTTTTTGAGTATTTTTGGAAAACTTAAATTGCAATCTTTCATACTTTGTTTAGATAGATGGTATGGAATATCCCTAGAGGTCTTTTTGATGGCATAAGTCATGATGTCCTTAACTTCAAAAGGCTGAAAAAAAGTCAGAAAGTTATTACATCAAACATATACTTTTTTTTTGATTTTTCCTCACCAAACCATGAGTTCGTCCACTGTAGAGAGGCACAGTAATCTCAACTTCTGTGGACAAGTTGAAAGAAGACATGGTAAAAGCAACCTAATCAAGTTGATCATTATTATGTAATAGGTTTAAAATATCAAAATTTAACGTACCCCAGCTAAGAATTCATCTTTTCCGAAGTCATCATCCCAGATTTCAATGATAGTTTTCAAGTTTCTGATCAGTTGTAAATTCATCTAGTATAAAATTGTTGTTACATTGACAATGTTACAGTCTGTTTTTCATTATTATTTGATTTACCTTGAACTCAAAGCTCTCAAAGAAGTCTGGATTTTGGGTATTCTTCTTTGTTTTAGTCTTTTTCTTCTTCTCATGATCAATAAATGCGGTTCCAGCATCATCAAGAAGGTAGATCTTTGCATATGGGTCTGATTTTCCGATAAGATCTTTGTCAGGAAGTCCCTACATTAGTAACATAAGTTGATAATTACAGAGCATTGCATTAAGGTCTTCATTCTTGTTTTATACCTGAGCTCTAGTCAAGAAGATTTTTAGAAATCCTGTAGGATCAAAAGAAACCTGAAACAAAGGTTATATAGTATTTATGTGAATCCTGCAAGTGTCAAGTAAATCTTACCGTGAAAGTCACAGACGCAGCTAATCTCTCTAAAACAGACTTTGTCCTCTCTTTGATAGCCGGGGATGAGGATGAAGAAGAAGATGAGCTGACTGCAACAAATCAGATAAAGTCATTTTATTTTGGAATTTACGTTAAAAATTGATCATAGCTTTTAAACTACATATGCAAATATTTTATAAAAGGTAACACTTGATCAGATTGTTTTCCTGAGGCTCTTTTCATTGAAGTAGTCCCTTGCTGGTTAAAGAACTGTGTCACAGTTGCATGACTCACTTCCAAAGGCTAAAAGTAAAGAATTAAAATATCTTTAATGCAATTCATAATAAAGAAATGTAAATGATGTTAACCAGCCTACTTACATGTCCATCTGTGAAATGAGGTTGAAGATCAGCCCAGAATTGAATGCTCAAGTGACCTTTTCCATCGTATGCAAAATGATCCATGGAGACTCGGATCTAAAAACATATTTGTTAAAGTTTTTTTTTCATAACTGCGTAGTTAAAAACTTACCCCACACATGTACTCATCTTTTCCAATCATGTCCTTGTCCCAGATAGATATCACAAGCTTGGAGTTAAACAGGGTAGCCTTGTCAATCCCCTATTCATTTAAAAATATTTAGTTCATGTTTTCTAATTTGATCAGATTTTTTAGATGGTTACAAATTCAATACCTGGAACATGAAAGTTTCATTGAATGTTGGATTAGGATTGTTGTTGTGGGTTTTGGTTTGTTCATGACCTTTTACGAACAAAGCTGATGGATTGGATTGCATTAGGTAAACCTTAGCATAGGGATCAGAGCTTCCAACTAGGTCTTTAGAAGGCAGTCCCTAGAAGTAATAAACTATAAATGTCATTATTATTTCTGAAGTTCTGTGGTTCATGGCTAGTTTCTACATACCTTAGCTTGACCGAGAAACACTTCAAGGACATCCCCTTTGTATTTTATCTAGTAAAAAATATTGATAAATTATTTATAAACCACAAGGCAGAGTTTGGGATACAGATCTGAAAGGAGTCTTTGCCACAAACTCTGATTTTCTAATCCCTAAATCTTTGCTACCCAATCTCGGAGAGCTTAGATATTTTTTTAAACTAAGAATTCTGTTAGATCAATTAATCTACATAAGTTGAAATATTTCAGGTGTACAACATTGGGTTGCAGATGCAGAGATATAGGGATTTAAAAGCAAGGACTTAATTCATTTTAAATTGTCAATTCAGTTCTATTATAAAGATAGGGTAAACAAAGAAATAAAAAAAACAATTAAAAAAATGAAAAACTGAAGAAATATTGTTGAGCTCGAGTAAATCTTTCACAGGAAAGATCCAGGATTTGGATCAGGTCTAAATTAAATGGGTTTTAAAATTTAATAATGGTTGCAATGGTTATTTCTTCTTTGTTCAAATAACTACCTGCAGCTCAAGTTTTCCTAAATTTTCCACTTTAGAGCCAAAACTAGTTCTTCCAGACTTGGCGGCCTGAAACATAATATCTTAAATCTTTTCATATTAAAATTATTGATTTTTTTTCCCATCTAAAACCATATTTATGCATTACCATACACTCCAGGTAAGAAGCAGAAGTTTCTATTAATTGTAATAATTTTATTATTTTTATTTATATTGGTAAAATTATGATTTTCTACCTTCTTTGAAAGTCGTTCAGCTCCCGCCTCCACCTTTCGAATAATTCTGTCTCCCATTCTTTCTAAAAACAAGAATATAAAAACCAAAAGTAATACAGACGATGTTTTGTTTTTATCCCAATAATCGGATTCGTTTTAATTCACAATGTTTTCTGACTGTTGGCCATCATTAAAAGAAGAATAAGTTTTAGGAGATTAATAAAAAGAATTTCAAATACACATTTTCCAAGATTTATCAACTTTGGAAAAAAAGTTTTAATTAGTTTTTTTTTTCTAAAAGCTTTAGGATATCACTGAATTCTGGGGGTAATCCTTGATAGGCACCGACCAAGCTCAGCTATGATCTCAGACTGTTTAATTTATGATTGAAGCTTGTACTAAAACTTCTTATCTGGAGCAAACAATGACTTTACCTTGGCATTCTTGGGTAAATAGAAAAACACAATCTTGGCTTTTTAATCTCCCTTTTTCTAGAAAGGTACAAAAAATAAGACACCCCCCCCATTATGTTTGTACGCATTTCCCTAGTTCGCCAAAACAGCAAACATATTTTGCTGAAGAACCGCATTGGCCGTTGGCACCAGGTTTTCGTAACAAAAGAATTTTGCCACAAATAAGTAAAATAAAGTAAGAAAATCACATTATAGAGGGTCGGAAATAATTTATCCTTGATTTTTTTTATTTTTATAAAAATAAGATATTTTAGTTGTTAGAGCAACACAACTGATGGTAAAACATTCTCTGAAATACAAATAATTAACTTGGTGTTATCTTTTTACAACGATTGGAACTTTTTTAAATCCAGAAATTTATGATCTGTATGTTTTTGATTTTCTTATCTCAAATATTTCAATTCTGCTTAATCTAGAGCTCTCAAACATATTTTAAAGGTAAATTAAAAATGTTCTAGCCAGGGATGGTAATGTTTTACTTCTTTTATTTACTTATTTTGTTAGTTTACACTTTAGATAGCCAACCATTGAAACAGATTTAAGAAAAGCATGAAAAGTTGTGTGTTAATGTTCAAGGGCTTTTAAGGCTTGTTTTGTCACTTTAATACACACATGACTATTTTGTAAAACATTTCAAATAAGTTTAGTATGATTATCGTTAACAAAAAAAAAGATACAATAAAAATATGTTATTTGACACCATTTCTAAGGTTGGGAAGAAACTTTTTTGTTTGTTAAACTAAAATTTTAGGAACATTTTAATTCCTTTAACTGGGGATTTAGTTTCTCACATTCAGCAATACAAAAAAAACTATGTAAAAAAAAAATCTTAAAAATTCCCCCCCCCCTCCCTCCCAAAAAAAAGATTGTAGTGCAACAAAAATGTAAAAAGCCTAAAATGCTAATTACAAATTTCCCCACAACGTAAGTGCGAAATAAAATCCCTCCCCCCCTACCTCATAGATTAAACATCCTTGAGGCAAACGACGTAATTAAAGAATTAGATAAACTCGAATATCGAGTATCATGAATGCTGTAAAGACCAAACTAAACGAGAAAGATAAGACAATGTTTGATTTTACTTAGGAAAAATAACATTAGGATAAAATTATCCAGAGGTTGGAACTTTTGAGTAAAGTTGCGTAAATTTTGAACTCTTACGAGTACATTTGTTTGGGGGGGAACTTTTTGCGCGCGCGCACCAAAAAATTTGTGCCCCCCCTTAAAAATCCCTTTTTTGAGAGCATTTTGATAACTTTTTTAACTATGTAAACTATTCGATCATATACACACTTCCATATAACAAGTGTTAATAAATTATTAATGTAATTTTCTTAATGGACTCATCAGACACTTCCTCTTAATACTGTGGTGTAACTGTAAGCTTCAATGGGTGAAAAATAGAGATGGAAACATTTCTTTAAAAAATCTAGATTTTCATAGAGACTAAACATGTATAATTATTATAAATAATGATATCAAATTGATATACTTACGCTGAAGGCAGTGTTGATTAAAGCTTTTTAATGAAACTTTTTTAGCTAAAGGCAAAAGTGAAATTTTAAAGTATTTTTATATGGGTGTCCTCCCTCCGGGGGGGGGGGGACGCGAAGAGGGGGGTGGCCCTCCCCTTGTACGTCCCTGTAAGATTGGAAATGTTGCCTGATTCCGAGATTAAAAACACAAAAGTTCTGACTCCAGAATGTTCTAGATAAGCTCTAAAGTTCAATATTATTAATTTCTATAATATCTAACTGCATGCAGAATAGATTATATACATTGCATGAGCAAAATGCTTTTTCCTACATTGGTAGGCGATTATATCAATACAATGAAGACGACTTTTTATTTGAGTTTAAATTATTAACACGCTTTTTTCGAGTTTACTAGTAATCAAAGAGAAGCTTTTTTATTGACATCTTCACTTAGCTTTCAAGTTTATGTGCATCCATGCTGTTTAACAGGTTGATTTGATTAAAATTAAAATTGAAAGTCGTCTTCATTGCATTGATATAATTGCTTATAACTGTATACGGCATTTTGTAGTTTATGGAGAATAATTTCCAGTTATTTTCAGGAAATAAAAAGTATATTTTTTCTTTTTCTTTTTCTTTTAGGACATGCCGGATTATATGCCGGATTACTGGTCCTTTAAAAGGTTGTCAAGTGGCAAAACTAATTTAAATTTTTTTATTTCTGCTTTGTCAAATAGCAGGAAATATCTAGAAATATTTTATTATTTCTGCTTTGTCAAATAGCAGAAAATATCTAGAAATATTTACATTTTACAAAGATTTGTGCAGAAACATTTCATAACAATACCTATTACACTATTATTTTGACATGGACAGTTAAATTTGATCTCTGTAATCTGTGTAACATACAATCCCTTGATATCGTTACAATCCCAGACATAAATCCTAGGGAAATCAAGATCAATCGTTGTCCCCCATCTTTGAGGGTTAATGCAAGACTTCACTTTCATTCCCAGTACCAGTTCATAATTCACCCAAACCTCTCTTCTTGTGTATAATATCTATCTCTCAAGGTCTTGAATAAGTGGGTGGTTTAACATTACACATTTTATTGGTACAAATATATCTGTTAATATCTATTTATATTAAATCATATTTCATATATTTGTAGAGTTCTGCAGTGGTGAATCCAGTCTCCACTAGCTCTTATATAGAAGAGTCCCTCAGCAGTTAAACAAGTCTCCACTAATTCTTCTATGAGGAAGAGTCTCTCAGCAGTTAAGCAAGTCTCCACTAACTCCTAAATATGAAGAGTCCCTCAGTGGTTAAGCAAGTCTCCACTGACTCTTGTATATGGAGAGTCCCTCAGTGGTTAGGCAAGTCCCCACTGACCCTTATGTAGGAAGAGTCCGTCGGTAGTTCATCTGAGCATCTGTTCCCTGATGGGCTAGATGTGGTCTCAGCTGATCCTTCTATAGATAATAAAACTGGTGATCTCCTGATCAATCCTAGCTATCTATCAATCTGCTACAGACCTATGATCTTCTCCTGTGATACTTGTAACTGGTGATATAAGATCATCCTAGTTCTCTGTCAATCTGCCGTAGATCTATGATCTCATACTTGCAGTTCTCCTGTGGTTCATATAGCTGGTGATCTTTGTGATCCATCCTAGCTCTCTATCAATCTGTTCTGGATCTCTAGTCTCCACAGTATCTGCAACTTCCACAGTATCTGCAGTATCCTCAATATCCGCAGTATCCACAGTATCTGTAGTCTGCTCTGCATCTCTGTTGATCTACAGTCTGCTCTATATCTCTGTGATCTGTTGGATGTTCTGCATCTCGATTGATCTCCCATCTATTTGATATCTCCTTGATCTGTAGGATGCTCTGCATCTCGGTTGATCTCCCATCTACTTGATATCTCCTTGATCTGTTGGATGCTCTGCATCTCGATTGATCTCCCATCTACTTGATATCTCCTTGATCTGTTGGATGCTCTGCATCTCGATTGATCTCCCATCTACTTGATATCTCCTTGATCTGTAGGATGCTCTGCATCTCGATTGATCTCCCATCTACTTGATATCTCCTTGATCTGTAGGATGCTCCGCATCTCTGTTGATCTCCCATCTAATTGTTATCTCCTTGATCTGTAGGATGCTCTGCATCTTGGTTGATCTCCCATCTCATTGATATCTCGTTGATCTATAGGATGCTATGCATCTCGGTTGATCTCCCATCTAATTGATAGACCCTCATGATCTCCTTTCACCTGGATTCATTGGCCTGTACTATCTTCTGAGTCCACAGTGTTTCTAACCATAGAAACACCTGGAATATTAGAGGGTTTAGGGAGTTGAACCAGCTGTATAGAGGTGGAACTACATTGCTCTGATTCTATTATCCATTCTATAGTTCCAGCAATCCTCGGAGCCTCCAGTGTTTCTAACCATAGGAACACCTGGGATATTAGAGTGTGTAGGTAGTTGAACCAGCTGTATAGAGGTGGAACTACATTGCTCTGATTCCATTGTCTGCTCTTTAGTACCAGCGATACTCGGAGTCTCCAGTATTTCTAACCATAGAAGCGCCTGGAATATTAGATTGTGTAGGTAGTTGAATGAGCTGTATAGAGGTGGAACTACATCTCTCTGATTCTCTTGTCTGTTTTATAGCTCTAGTGATCCTTTGAGTCTTCAGTGTTTCTAACCATAGAAACACCTGGAATATTAGACTGTGTAGGTAGTTGAACCAGCTGTATAGAGGTGGAACTACATCTCTCTGATTCTCTCGTCTGTTCTACAGCTCCAGCGTTTCTAACCATAGAACATCTTGAGTATTAGAGTGTGTGGGTAGTTGAACCAGCTTTACTGAGGTGGAACCACATATCTCTGATTCTACTGTAAACCTGAGCTATCTGTCTCATCAATGGTTTATTGTATTCCTGAAGATATGATCATGTAAGATATAATCATGTAAGTCCACATGTTGTAAGCCTTCTGAGAGCTGTCCATGAAGTGCCCGTCCCCCAGCCTTGGTTGAACAAACGGAGCTTGGCTCATACGTCTGTTCTATTCAAGGATCTGGGGTGCACTGTTGAATCTTGATGAATCAGTTCAGGTTAACTACTCTGCATTCATTAAAAGAACAAAGAGATAAAGGTGTGAGGCTGGGGGAGGTTTTTAGCATGAGTCACCTATACTTTAAATATTACATAATTAAGCTCCAATACTTGTCACATGAAATTATTGAAACTAATATAAAAAATTAATTGTTGATCTTAAAAATTTACCTAGTTCCAATTGTTAATGCTTTCCTAAGCTGCACAGTAATATCAAGAGCTATGGCTGATCTTACAAACACCATAGTTGCATAGTTCAGTTTAGCCCTGGAACCAGTTTAAAGTATAGTTTTTATCCGTTTTTTAACATCCAAGGGACTGTACACGGAATTTCTGAAGAGCTCAATTTATACAAATTATTCTCTGATCAAGGATGAATGATCGATAGCCTTATGTTCCAGGTGAAAATTGATAATTTACATCTGTGGTTTCTAGATAAACGGGACAATGTTAAATTCTGACAATTATACTTTCAACGTGATTCTGTAGCAGAAACTCGTAGAATAGAAGTTAGAAAGAACAATTATGTGAGTAAGTGAAATATATTTACCCCTGATATTTTTTAAGGCTCCGATGTATTTTTAAAAATATTTGGAAAAAATTGATTTTTTTTAAATTGTAAAATCTATTCATCCCTGTTTACTTCAGAAATGGTCTTGTGTTTTTTTGGCGTCGGACGGCGGGCGGTTGACAGCGGACGGCAAAACACACGGCGTTCATGCAGAAACGCGAAAGTAACAATATAAAGAAAAAAAATGAGAAACTCTCTTTAAACTGTGTTTAAAGGGAGTGTTCAAGAAAAATGAAAGGAGGTACAGGCTTAATTTTCGCCGCAAGTCTATACCCCCTTTTATTTTTCGCGAATAATCCCTTTAATTGGACATCTTGAAATTACAGTCCCTTTAAATGTATTCTAAAAACTGTGCCTGGGAGGTGATATATATGACCCATCAGGTTCAACTTGACTGTTCTTACTGAGTAGAGCCGACAGGGGTATTCTATACTTTACAAAACCAAGATATCCATTATCATTCGCATTCATACCAAGCTAAACAAAATATTAGAATTTTTTAATATTTTCTAATATGTATATAGATTTTCAACATTAAAGGTTCACTCGCACCGCAAATTACTGTCAACTGGTTCCAATATTTCAAAACTCTATTCTGTAAAACTTTGTTTCTATTAAGCTTTGCTAAATTTTTTTAATTTAAGAGAAAAAAGATCCAAAAAATGGTTTTTTGTATTTGTTTTTTACATATAACTTTGAATTTTAAAACTTCTTAGATTTTGTTGAACCTTTAAAATTGCCATAATGATTAAAAGTAAATAGATACTTTAAAAAACTTGGTAAGCGCATCCAATTAAACATTGTCATCCATGGAATATGATAATACTCTGCATAGCGCTGGCGAGAATGCATAATCTCTCATATCACTTGTGCTACGATGATTAAGTATATTCAAATCAGTGCAATATCTTGTTTGACACTCATTATAAAGGGAAAACTTACCTTAGGACCTATTTCTCCGACCAGAACTCCTGGGAAGGGTTTATAAGTTTTCTCATCTCGAATTTGAACCAAAAATGGATGAACACCGCGCTTCTTTCCCTGAAACAGTCATTAGTTTTTAAGCCAGTGTTTTAATTAAAATATCTTGGATTTTAGGCAACCTAGAAACATGTGTCACATCTTATTATTTTTCAAAAACGCTTGTTTACACTTTTCCAACCTTTTTCTTTGTCATTTTTTAAGAACCTTCTTAGCAGAAGCACCCTAACCAGTAAAGTTAAAGATCTAATTTCTATTGAATGAGCTGGGAATATGAAGATAATTCAATATTGTGGGCTTATAGTTATGCAGTTCTCTTCCCACAATTATCAAAAAATATTCTTATAATAAAAAACCTTTAAATAATAAAGCTTGACTTTTGATTTACTTACCTATGGACCATGCTTAAAAAGTATATTTCCTTTAAAATCTTAAAGTCAAGGTTTTTAACCTACATTTTTAAGATACCTGAGTTGTAAGTTGAGCCATAACAACAGCATGTGTTGCTGTTCTACCGAGGCCTCCAGGCCACCATTTAAATGCAGTTAAGCTGGGAGAATGCAACTCAAACTCTTCTGAATCTGCATGATACTCTGCCTGAAAATAGTTTGAAATCAGAATTGAATTTTCATCAATTCTCTCTAAAAGGGCATATAGGTTCGTAAAATTAACAAAACGGAAAGGCCCATTAACCACGACACAAAGCAGACAATTATATGCATATTTTTCTAAAAACAACTTCAAGGTTCTTTCTAATCGAAAATAAAAACAAAAACATGTTTGTTTCTGCAGTGCTTAGGATCCGCAAGATTTTGGCTTCCTGGATCCGGATCCGGATCCGAAAAATATGCAGATCTATGGATCCGGATCCAAGGGGTAAAATATCAACCAAAACTGCAAAGAAAAACTTTTTTACTCCTAAACCCCAAATTTGAACTTTTGAAAAAAGAGAGATTATAGAAATTACTTAATTTCTGAATGGTTCACCAAGTTATAAGATACAAATAAACGAAAAAAAAATGAAACAAAAAATTTGAAAATTATTTTTTGTTAAAAAATTCAATAAATCTTAGAGAAATGACATGGATCCGGATCCGGATCCTAATCCATTTTTTCCAGTGTGGATCTAGGATCCGGATCCGGATCCGCATCAAAATTAAATGGATCCTAAGCACTGGTTTTCTGTAAGCCCCATCTACGGTTCAATATTAGAATTCATTCCATTTGTGAATGGATCATTGTCCATCCATTTAAATTTTTTTGATAATGAAATTTTTCCCAACCATATTTACCTCTTCATTAGTTTACAATTTACCTGAAGTTCCAGTCCTCTGATAAATGTTCCATGACCTAACTCCGTTTGGGCGTAAGTTCCAACTATATCCATGTTCCAAGCTCTTCCAAGCACCTAGATTTAAAAGTAAGTTTTAAAGTGATTTTTGTGTATTTGTATTCGAGAAAAAGAAAAACTGTAAGTCGTTTATTGAATAAATTACTTAGTGTGGTCAGAATGCTATGTAGAGTATAATTTTCCCACTAAATTATGCCCTTTACTTCCCAACCCCCTAATGGTCGGAGAAAAAATGTCAGTGATCTTTTTGAATTTTGTTAATAAAAAATTTAAAATTTAAAATAAATTGTTAAAAAAAAACTTCCCAACCCTCTCTTTATCAACTTTTCCAATGTTTAGGTCAATTTTCCCTAAGTCAGATCGGAGGGATAGGCACGTTCAGACTTTATTCAAGCAGCTCGTTGATGATTTGATAAAATAATAGAACAGACCCACATCTGAAGAAGCTAGGAACTGGCCGTCAACGAACGGACCGTTCGTTGACGGTATTTTTCGTTCTTTCTCAAGACTACAATGCGTTAAAAATCACAGTTTTATTAAATGTGTCAACGAAAGATATTTAAAAACTTTAACAGCACCAGCAGTTAAACAAGCCTTTTGATTTATTTTAAAACAACTTTAAACCTTAAAAAAAAATTTTAAGTTTCCTGCTTTCTGGATAAAAAAAATTACGGAAG
The DNA here is from genome assembly GCF_000591075.1 of Eurytemora carolleeae. Lineage (NCBI taxonomy): Eukaryota > Metazoa > Arthropoda > Copepoda > Calanoida > Temoridae > Eurytemora > Eurytemora carolleeae. Next base: position 261,800 of record NW_019396206.1, read on the forward strand.
TTGCTGTTTTTTCAAACACATCCGTTCGTTCTTTTTTTGTCCCCATTCTTCTTTTTTAAGAAACAGATATTTTTATTTATTAACGATTTCAAAATTATTGTGTTTACGTCTTTCTTTATCGGAACCTTTCATTAGTTTTCATAAACTTGCCGTCGTCAGTAGAACGTTGGCCAGGCCTTCAAGTACATAGGATAACATTTTTTCATTTTATTTTTTTTTACAATAATTTGGTCTTACATCTGAGATTTGATCTGGTGTTCCTTGTCCCATGAGTGTTGGAAGAAACATCACAAAGTGTAAATTGATTGGATTTCCATCCGGTAAATAAGCTGCTCCTAGTCCAGCATTAAACATACCTCTACACATGTCAGTACTATTTTATTTACACGTTTCAGTGATTTGAAATAAGAATGGGATTTAGAAAACGAAGATTTACTGGATAATGGAATAGTTCTTTATTTATAATTTTCTCTAATATTTTTTTTTAATTATCTAATATTATGCTTTACGAGTTTAATTTATATTACCTAATTGCATGGTTATGACCTGCATCTTCTGCTTCCTGAGCCACGATCATCAATCTAATAAAAATAAATTATATTAATGGGACTTTTAAGCAAAATTTTAAGGATGTTATTGCCTGATATAATACTCTACCCTTAAAAGCTGACTGGTCCTTGCAAGGCTAAAGAACTCTGTGTGATTTAATATCTCATCATCATGTTAACTTCAAGAAAAAGGTAGAATTTTATTTCTAATCTTATACAGTCCTCAAACTTTGGTAGCCATCAAATGATCCCCCATGCAAAGATGGCAATGCTCATTTACAGAGGTAACCCTACATGTTTTGTCTGATCAGATTTAAATAATTACGTTTACTTAAACTGCATGATTTTGTTTCCGGTTTTCTAAAAAGTTATTTTCACATTTTTTTGCTTACAAGAAACAATCGGGAAATTCACAGAAATAAACACTTTTCATTGTAGAAAAAATTTATATAGATTAATAATTCGATTTCTAGGGAACAGTTTTAAATAGGGAACTTTTATATTTGCATAGAGGGTCAGGTTACGCTTACAGTCCCTTTTAAAAACTTCAAATTGCGATGTTTATAATGGATAAGTCCTTTATCAAATATTTACCTACAAGCTAATTCTAGTTCATAATTATATCTGTCCTCATTACTCAATGTCTCAACAACCAGAACCTTCCTTTCCTACATTATAATAATATTAATAATAATAATAGTAATAATAATAATAGTAATAATAATAAGGGAAATACAATTGTAAATACCTTGAAAAGTTTATGATTCAGAAAAAAGTTTTCTAACTCTCTCCTTTCCTCGGTTAATTGTTTAGACCCATCCAGGAAATAAGTCAGCTCTTCCTGCAAAATCAATAAAAATTTCATTATTTAACTTTTAGTATTTTTCTTAGGGATAGAGTATGCAGACTTGAAATATTATTCTTTTTTGCCCATTTGTATGTACTTAACTCTACTAAAGCTTCATTTTTTACGTGAAAGTGAGAATGAGTGTACTGTTAGAAACTTTAAAATTCTATGCTAAATACGGAACATACCAAAGGTAATTAAAAATGTTGATCACAATTATAAAAACTCGTAATTTTAGTATTTCAATATTTATAATTCGAACAATATTTTAGAGCTGTTTGTTTATCTATATTATACAAAAAATAGCCCAATCGGAATATGATTTACCTGTTTAAATACAAGGTTTGTTCTTTCCTCTGCTAAGTCTGGATTGACTCCTGGTGGTTTAGAAAACATGGAACAGGACATCTTGCATCTAAGACCCTGAAAAACTCATTATTTTAACCTCGTATCTGTATTTTATTTACATACAGTGTAACCTACAAAGAATGAGACTTTAAAGAGGGTGTTCACGAAAAATGAAAGGGGGTATAGGCTTATGGCGAAAAATAAGAGCTTTTGATCGCTACTAATCATACTTCTATCTGCTGCGTCAATCAGGAGAAAATTTTTAAAAACGACTCATACCCTGAAGAAAGTAGCGTCCATACAAATTTCAGAAAGTTGCAACATTCAACTCAAATCGTAAAATATCAATTTAATTCCAAACAAATCAATAAGATATAACAATCAATATTCATCGATCATTTTTCAACGTATTCGTATATAGTTGATATTTCATGATATTTTTATTTTTTATGATGTAAAAGTTACTTTTAAAAACATTTATTTTTGTTTCGAGGATTTTTGGCAATGAAGACGACATTTTCATATTTTCCAGAAATGTTCGAAAATCCAGCGCCAAGCCAAATATTTTAATAAAAAAAAATAATCAAAAATATCATGAAATATTAACTATAAACGAATGCGTCGAAAAATAATCGATGACTATTGGTTGTAATATCTGATTGATTTGTTTGGAATTAAATTGATTATTTTACGATTACGACCAAAAGCACTTCTTTTTCGCTTTAAGCCTATACCCCCTTTCATCTTTGCGAACACTCCCTTTGAAGATGATCTACAACTCTAAAACAAAAACTTTTCCTAGAGTTGCAAGAGCCATAAATGTAATAAAAAGACTGAGTAAATACCGTCTGGACGTCTCTGAAGGCTCGATAACTCTGTATGTACATTTATAGGACAATTACTCTGCATGTAGATCATTACATGTATAGGACGATAACTCTGTATGTACATTTATAGGACGATTACTATGTATGTACATTTATAGGACGATTACTCTGTATGTACATTTATAGGACGATTACTCTGTATGTACATTTATAGGACGATTACTCTGTATGTACATTTATAGGATGATTACTCTGTATGTAGATGTATAGGACGATTACTCTGTATGTACATGTATAGGACAATAACTCTGTATGTAGATGTAAAGGACAATAACTCTGTATGTAGATGTATAGGACAATAACTCTGCTTGTAGATGTATAGGACGATAACTCTGTATGTAAATGTGTAGGACAATAACTCTGTATGTAGATGTATAGGACGATAACTCTGTATGTAGATGTATAGGACAATAACTCTGTATGTACATGTATAGGACGATAACTCTCTATGTAGATGTATAGGACGATAACTCTGTATGTACACGTATAGGACAATAACTCTGTATGTACACGTATAGGACAATACCTCTGTATGTACACGTATAGGACAATAACTCTGTATGTACACGTATAGGACAATAACTCTGTATGTACACGTATAGGACAATACCTCTGTATGTACACGTATAGGACAATAACTCTGTATGTAGATGTATAGGAAAATAACTCTGTATGTACACGTATAGGACAATTACAAGTTCTAAATGTTACTAAAAAGTTTCTAAATTTTATTGTTAACTATTCATGACACTGTTATTTTGGTTCGCTGCAGTGTTATAAAGATTTTGGACAGAATTTTTTTCTTTATCGAGAAGGTTCAAGCTCTTTTAGATTTAATTTGGCCCAAGTATTTGCAAGGGACAAAATATTATCTAAAAAGGCGAGAACATTAGAGATATAGAGACAATTTCCAAAAACTTTATAGCACGTCGTGCCAAAATAATAGTGTTCTAGGTAATTTTTATGAAACGTTTCTGTACTTGTCTTATTTCAATGGCTGTTTCTAGATCAAATAAGCTTTGAAACAAAGCAGAAGTCAAAATATAGTTTTGATTTCAATTTTGTTTTCATTTCAATTAAAAAGAAAATTTTTTAAGTATAATAAATTTTTCGAAGAAAATCCGGGAACCAATCAAAACTTTTTAGCACACGTGCTATACTGTACTGCATATTTAACTTAAAGTACACAATAGTTTAATAAATAGTTTAATTAATTGATGTTCTTGATTTTAGTATACAACTGTTACTCTGAAAATCTAAAGTTTTTTTCAACCTAATTTGTAGTTGACTGTAACTACATAGATTTTGTAACTAACGTCTTTATCTTATCTTACAATGTGTACTAACTAGATACAGGTTGTCTTTCTTTATACAATTCAGATACCTCAATTTATTTTATAATCAAGGACACATAAATCATTAATACACAGCATATAAAGCATCTGTAAAAGAAAAATAATTAATTTGACATATATTTCAACTATATGTATATCTATGTATCCATTTACATATATACATTATATATATGTATATTTAAATCGATATCTTCTCTTATCTTAATTTCTCAATGCATCTTCGGAATTTTATTTATATTTAATTGAAACAGTATAAACAATAACTACTCCTCTACATATAAAATGGCAATTCATTAGTAGCTGTTTTTTTAACAACAGTTTCCAATGTTCAATAAAGTTAATATTCTAAAGGAATTGTTTATACATTTAGGCCAAGTGATGGCTACAAAGTACAAAGACATACATATGACATAGCATGCTATAAACAGCCATGCGGCGAGCGATGCTTTGATACTTTTTAATTTGTTTTCATTCTCAATCCAAAGTATTTCCTCTACTCATTCTCCCCTTTAAAAACTTAACTTCCTCCCCCCCCCCCATCCTAGTTGGCGTTGGGACATTTCCTAATAAGGCATTTTATAGATAACAATATTATATATAGGACATTTTACAGAAAGGACATTTCATGCATAAGACATTTCATAGACAGAGAAGATTTTTCATAGACAAAGGAATTTTTTTTAAAAAATGATATTTTTTCTTTTCTTTTCATATTCATATTTACCTTCGTCTATATAGCTATGAAATGTCCTATCTATGAAATGTCCTAGCTATGAAATGTCTTAGCTTTGAAATGTCCTATCTATGAAATGTTTTTCTTTTAAATGTATTTTTAAGAAATGTCCCAACGCCCTTTAGTTGTTTTTCCTGGCAATCTTATTTTTTACACTATTACCTAGAAATTTTTAGGCTTTTAAGGAATAGTAATTTCCATAGATTCAGATCTCATAATCTTTATTTTAAGAACGTTAAAATATTGTCGCACATTCTTATAATAATATGAAATTAATAAACACGGTATGATGTTTCTATGATGTACAAAATTTTTTTCAATAAAAAAAATTTATTTGCTTTATTCTGATAGAAAAATTATGAAAAAATTTATAAAACTAAAAATGAATAATTGACAATTTCAATTGTCCATCAACAATTCTAAAAAGTGTAAAAAATTATGAAAAACACCTTTTTTTCCTTTTTAAATAAGATACCTTATTTTAAAATTTTGTTCAAAATATTTAATTTAAAAATAAAATGTAAAAACTAAGATACATCTAAGTAGTGTACTTGCTTGTCTGTACTCTTTAAAATCAAGAGTAGCTTTTCCAGGTAAAAAAACTAACAAAGAAAATTGCAAAGTTACTATTTAGGTAATTTTTAAATAGTGTTTTTCAAGTCGCTTTATTCCCCCACTGTGACCACAGTGAACAAGAGAGGAGATGACTTCCTGCCTCATAAGCCTGCAAATAATTTTGAATGTAAAAGTTGTTACAAAAAGTTAGTGTTGCGCTGCCCCCCCCCCATCCCTGCTCTTGTCCATGTTGTTAAAAAAACATGTAAATTTGAAAATCATGTTAAGTTTCAGAGCAAACCATTAAATTTCATTTACGATCCCTTTATTAAAAAAGTTTTTAACAATTAAATAACTTGTGTTCAATTGTTGTTTTTCTATTGCACTTTTATACGTATACAGGGACCACTGAGCTTTTTTTTACCTTATGTGGGTGCTTAAAGTTCTTTTCCTGTAAAAGACTGCAGAAGAAAAAACTTTTCTGTTATTTGTTCCAAAATTTGATTTTTCAATTATTATAAAATTCTAAACTTTTTTTACAACATAACTAAATAATGAACATGATAGTTTTTTCCCTTAAGAATTGTATTGTAGACTGCAAACAGGCCGGATTCTTAATATTTCAAATTAATCTGCAAAGTATAGAATATTTCCTGATAAGATTAAATTTGTCTTTCCATTATAGTGATTGAAGGGATTTTTTAAATACGCATCTAAATTCTATTTTATTAGTCTAGGTTTAGATAAAAGATAGACATGCTGATGTTCCTGATTCGTAAAAGTCGGGGGAGCGTTTTCTATGATTTGAAAGAAAAAAATGTATTTCCATTAATTTCAAATTAATTCCTTTGTTTCCAGCTGCTTTCTCACCCGTTCCATTAGTTCCTTAACCTGCAGATTAAATATTTATTAATCTTTATCATTTTAACTAATCCCTTTATCTTTATCCTAAAATCGCGTAATTTTTTTGTGGAGTATTTTTAATCTTAAAAGTCTGATCTCGAAATTCAATATAGGCAATTTTAAATTTTTAGGATCAATTTCTAGGATCACGAAATGTCGAAGATGAATTAAATTAATCCGTGAGTTGAATAAGATGCTTTATCCCAAAATTGAAAACAGAAAAGTTCAAACTTCTGATGATGTAAACTGTTTATATTTATATTTTTTATTTTTAATCCAATAAATTAATTTTTCTAAATATAAAAGGTTACGTAATTAAAGTTGGCAAATAAATAAGGCTATAGTGAAAAACCATAAAACTGTGGAACAGGAGGACGACGTTATTGCAACCCTAACATACAGTCTAATTGATGTGTTTCAAAGAAAATAGAGTTACACGTAAATAGTAATTTATAAAATCACTTATGAAATCATTACATTCTGTGTCTCATGTTAATTGGACAAGTCATAATTTGAATCTAAAAGTCGTCTTTCTATTCCAGAGTTTTCTAGTTCAGATCTTTATGTAAATACTTTTTAATGTTCTTTTTAAGAATGCTGTGAGGCAATGGGTGCAGTACAGTACAATTGTGTTTATGTACCTGTTTGCTAGTTGTACTTTCTAGACCTGCTAGAACTGGATAGTTTAGTGTACATGCAGTGCATTTACAATCAAAGTTGTACCACCTAAATAATAATGATTAAGGTACTAAATCAATAACAATCAATAAATTAATAATTAAAATAAAAGGATTAAATATTGTTTTCCTATTTTAACCTTTTTATTCTTCTTTTTCGTTCTTTAGTTTCCAGTGATGTATAATGAAAACCATAACAATCTGAAAAAAACACCTTTTTTGTCTTAAGATGACATATTTCTTTACTAAACATTTTCGATCTATTGTTTACAAAAAATGTCGTTGAAAACATTCCTCCATAAACAATTGCACTAAGAAAAAAAATTTCTTTTTAAAAAAGGGACTGTACGTGTCATTTCAAGTGACCCTCCATTTATAGATGGCAATGCCTGATCCACTACAGTACCATTTTAAAGCTTTGCACTTTCAAGTATGAATTATATATCAATTTTATAAAGCTGCTTACTTTAAATTGGGGGTCTTGCGCATTTCTACATATTTGAACTATCATAGTTCAACACTTTTAACACTAGAAAGACGACGACAATATCTTCCAAGTTCCACATTATTGAAGAGAAAAAGGTTTTAAAGGTACTGTTGTGAATCGGGCATTGCCATTTTTATATGGAGGGTCACTATAAATTCACGCTTACCCTCCCTTTAAAATTAGTTTTCCAGGTTCTTTCAACAGTTATTTTATGAATTTGGTAATTTCTTTGCGTGTGTTGTTAAAACAATTTTAAAATCATTAATAATCCCTTTCTTGAATAAATGAATTGTTATCCCTGAAGTTATTGACCTGAAATCTCCTGATTCTGAAATATATGTCGTCTTGATACTAGGTACACATCCTTTCCAATATTCAACTACGAGTAAACAAATGTATAATTAACTATTTTTCTGCAATCTGATTTTTCTTCAAACAATTCTTTGCAGTCCGCTGTAAACACTAAACATATCTTATTAAGGATAAAGCTAACTGTAGAGGGACTACACGAGTTACCTACCCTAACTGTAGAGTGACTACACGAGTTACCTACCCTAACTGTAGATGGATAATATGAGTCCCTACCCTAACTGTAGATGGATAATATGAGTCCCTACCCTAACTGTAGATGGATAATATCAGTCCCTACCCTAACTGTAGATGGATAATATAAGTCCCTACTCTAACTTTAGATGGATAATATGAGTCCCTACCCTAACTTGTAGATGGATAATATCAGTCCCTACCCTAACTGTAGATGAATAATATCAGTCCCTACCCTAACTGTAGATGAATAATTTCAGTCCCTACCCTAACTGTAGATGGATAATATCAGTCCCTACCCTGTCTGTAGATGGATAATATGAGTCCCTACCCTAACTGTAGATGGATAATATGAGTCTCTACCCTAACTGTAAATGGATAAAGGGTGTGGTCATAGTTTCACCAATTACGTTTCACTCAATTTTAGGTAAAATAACGTTTCACCCAATATACGTTTCATTCAATTCACGTTTCACCCAATACTACATTTCACCCAAATTATGTTTCACCCAACTCAGGTTTCGTCCAAAATACACATTGCACAGTAATTTATTGTCCAATTTCCGCTCAAAACTCATAAAGCCTAAAGGATAGATTTGTCTCAAATTTTGATTGGGGAACTCCGGAAAATCATAAGAAATGTTCTTAGCTTGATTTAAACATCTTAATCTGAGTTGGTTGACTTACATACAGTGAAACCCTTAATAACGAATACATCGGATGAATTTATCAAATGTCGTATTGACAATTTTTTAATGAGTTTCATACTATATTTCGTAAATTTCAGTATTTGCGAAAATAAATAAATAGCCATGAATATGTGGGAACAGTTTTAAAGAGTTCCATAATCGGAACAGTTTTAAAGAGTTCCATAATCATTTAATTAAAAAACTAAATATCTGCAACATTCCATTATCAAAAAGTGAAGAATACGACATTTGATGAATTCTTTCGATGTATTCTTTATCAAGGGTTTCACTGTATACAAACAAAGCTGGGTTCCCGAGCTAGTGATATATATTAATGCAAATTGTTGTAAATCCACAACTTTTTTGTTCAAAATCTGCAAACCACACTTAAACTCAACACGGCGGCGCAGTTACATGTAGCTAAATACATAAATGTTGAATAATATGCTGACTCTCACATTATTTTGGGCAAGGTTAGGTTAAGACAATTTCTGGGTCAAGCTTTGCGGCTAGGATGGCCTAGGGGGCCGAGCGATGCAGCCTCTAAAATGTTTATTAATCGGCTGTCCTTCACATTATTTTGGGCTTGGCTGGGTTAAGACAATTTCTGGGTTGAGCGTTGCGGCTAGTATGGGCTGAGGGGCTGGGCGATGCAGCCTTTTAAATGTTGAATAATGTGCTGTCTCACCAAAGAGAATAGAATATACATCATGTAAATGTTCACAAATTATATGCAGTATAGTACATTAATACAGTATGCTCCCAAGACTATCCATTTCAATTTCTAATTTTTCTAAGCTTTTTCTAATTTTATATTGAATTAGGTGAATAAAAAACATCATTTGATTTATAGTTATAACGGAAAATCATCGTTTGTAAAATGAAAGGCATAGAGTCTATGTGAAATGGTCATAGGTCAATTATGAAACCAGCCTATTTCATAATTTGTTTTTTTTTAAATATTGATTTTAAGGTTATATAGCACAAATATGTGAAGTACACCTGCAGTATGGAAACAGTACAACAAAATGGCCGTTTTACACTTTTTTCTAGTAATTCCCCTCTAATATATATTCTATTCTCTTTGTATCTCACGCATTTCTTGGGGTTAGGCTTGGTTAGACAATTTTTGGACTAAGCCCTGTGGCTGTGAATGGGCTAGGCAGATAGTTCATGCTTGGACTCTGAGAAGATGCCTAATTAGTGAAACGTTTCGGGTGTAACGTGATTGGGTGAAATATGATAGGGCGAACCACACCCGGAGAAACAAGTACCTAAGAGTAAGACTGATAAAGGTGTACCTACCCTAACTGTAGATGGATAAAAGAGTACCTACCCTAACTGTAGATGAATAAAAGAGTACCTACCCTAACTGTAGATGAATAAAAAGTACCTACACTAACTGTAGATGAAAAAAAGAGTACCTACCCTAACTGTAGATGAATAAAAAAGTACCTACCCTAACTGTAGATGAATAAAAGAGTACCTACCCTAACTGTAGATGAATAAAGGAGTACCTACCCTAACTGTAGATGAATAAAAGAGTACCTACCCTAACTGTAGATGGATCACATGAATGATTGCAGGAGGTTGCAATTCTAGGATAAACAGCTGAACCAAGCTCTACAAGGTTTATGTGGGAATCAGGCCTGAGGCAAAAATAAAAATAAAAATTATAAAAATTGAAATTTTTCTATAATAAATTATTCACCTGATAACTCCAGTTGCCTGTAAAATTGTAGAAGCATTATTTCTTAATCAAATTTAGTTTTTCTAAATAGTTTAAATTAATTTTGGATTTTTATATTTTTTTTTTATTCTGTACTGCAATGTTTCTTTCCTGATCAATTGGATGAGTGTTGTACTGTACTGCTTGGATTGTTTTGTAAACAAGTTCAGCAATGTCTAGGTTCTCATTGGACACTTGAGGATTACACAAACATTAATAAATTTGTGAAATAATGTAGTTAAAGTAGCTAATTTTCAACTTTATCAAAATGTGTTTAGAAATGGCCTATTTAAAACTTTCCAAACCATTTTCCAATTTTTAAATGATTATAAAAGATATTTGAAAATTAAATTTTAAATAAAAATGTTGTAAACGTTTTGTTTGTATATTCCTAGGTCCCCGTCTAAGTATCCACACTGCAGCAGAAGTTTAATAACAAATGTCGTCTTCAAACAAACAGATAGAAGGTCGGCTTTGTTTCTAACTTCCTTATGCCGAACCATACCAAACACGGTCTGAAGTATAGAAGATTTTTCTACTTAATCTTTCGTACAAATGCAAAAATTATCGATACAATCTCAAAACATTTAGGAAATAAATGTGTCAATGAAATAATTTAGATTTCAAATTTGTCTTGTTTCTTTCATTAGCATATATAGGGTTTCCATGCGCAAACACATTTTATTCAATTTCAGGAAAGTTTACAAAATTAAAATAACTCCCCTTTAATAATGATAAAAATATGTTCATACATGTTAATCATTAAAAATGTAGTTTTGAGAAAATGCACGTCTATTGCTATGCAAAGATGCGCAAAATTAGTATTATTCTTCTGAAATCCATAACAACAGAGACACTGGAAAATAAGTTTGTGTCCTATCATAAAAAAGATTTTGAATGTGTACAGATAAGTTAGGCAGCAACAGTTCAAGTTTTCTATTATAACACATATTTCGAATGGAAATCCGATCAGCATAGATGAACCATCTGCTGATAATGTTATTATGTAAGGTCAGGCTATAACGACACAGTATTTTAGTAAAAAGGAACATTTACACAACAATCTCAACGTTTTTAATTCATATTTTCAACAACAATAAAAAGCCATATAAGTATAGCAGGCAAACAGATTGCAAAATTCCCACCGTAAAACCAGAATCTGTCATAATAAAATGTCACAATTTATATAAAAAAGAACATTGGCATGCTGGATTTACAAATTGGATTTTCAAAGAAGAATGTTAAATTTTGAAATATAATATTTTAAAATTTTTATAAAAATGAACCTGAACTCTTTCAAGCTGACTGCTAAACTCTGGCACTAGTTTTTCTTCACTTTGCAACTAAAATACAAATTATTTAAAAAATCATTAAAATTATAGATATATATATATATATTTGTGAAGCAAAAGGCGTATGGATTTATTCATAGATATTTTTAACAAATTTCAAAATGGAAAAGAAAACTTATGTTGTGTAGAGATATTAAATCTTGAATCCCTTGATCTCGATATCCAAGGTGGACTCTTTTAAATTTGAGAATACATGCTTGATCCTTAAATTAAAGTTATTGTTGCAGTGTCTGTAGAGGAATTAAACTAATCTATATCCGAGTTTCACAATCACAACCCAAATGGTCAAATTTTTAAAAAGAAATTATAAATTTTTCGGGCAGCAATATTTTGGGTACCATTGTTGGTTGTTTAATTTTAGTATATATATTTTTGATCAAGACAAGTTAAAGAATGTTGCCATTTATATTTTTTAGACTTTATATTTTGGGTGGTTGTACATTTGATGGATTTATTAATATATAGACGTACTTTAATAAATGTCTGTTGAGAAAAACCGAAAAAATAAAATCACGTTTACCCAAATGTGAGAAAAATCTCTGAAATCCATGATAACAGTAAAAATATCCTACCTGCATGAAAAGATGTTTTTTATGCTGTGTAAATAATCTGAGAGTTAAAAGTAAGCCACCAGATATTTCATCACATCCTAAAATTTATTAAACTGCAATTCATATTTACCATTACCTAAAGAAGCTGTAGACTAGACATAATTAACTGTAACGCTCCATTTAAAAATTCCCAGATGACGGAAATATCCCTTTTTTCTTAGCTAACAATTGAGTACCGGGACCAAGTTTCTTTAATAAGGTTGGTTACTTTGGATGCGCAAAATGTCCAGGACATGTTGTCTCCTTAGCATAGATAGATAGAATTTGAATATGACGTCACTCTCGCCTCTGTATTAAGTGACGTCATATGCGGATTCTATCTAGCTATGCTAAGGAGACGACATGTCCAGTACATTGGAGCACATCCAAAGTAACCAACCTTATTAAAGAACCTTGACCGGGACACACTAGTGTACAGGGACATTAAAATGAGGATATCGAAGACAATCGATAAGAAATATAAGAATAAACAAAAATAAGAACATCCTTGTCATTTTAAAAGACAACTAGCTAAAAAAAATTATTTCCGATTTTAAGATATATTTACCGAGCAATGTGATCTTTAAAGATAAAGAATGTAAATTTGTATAATTACACATATTATTTAGTCTAGCTTTGTTTCAGTATTTAGGGCTGTATAAACAAAAGAAAACTAATAGAAGCCATCACATGATATTAAAAAATTAATAGTCTTATTAAATTCTTAAACAATCCCTTTTTTATTTAAGAAAAAGTATCTTTCTTCACCTTTTCCTTCATCCATTTGAAATATTTTCTTAAGGTTCAGTTTAGACTCCCATGGCAGATAGGTATCAAGGGCCTAGCAAACACTTAGATTAAAAATTTATAATTTCAGAATTTTATAATTTTAGAAGTTTAAGATTTTAGAACTTTAGAATATTTTAGAATTTAAGAGTTTTAGAATTTTTGAAACAACCGTTTTAAAAAGTATCGTTTTTAAAATAAAAAAACGAAGCACTAGTTTTATTCTCTAAAATTCGTTGTTTCGTAAACGAAAATAGGTAGTTTGTTTTTTATTTTGACGATCTTTAACGATGGTTAACGAAATTAAATTTACCTGTTTCAGACATGTCAGGGAGCAGAAAAGTGCAGGATCAATTCCAAACAAAGGATTTGGATAATATGGCCTTTAATGTACATAATATTTGATGTATATTGGGTTTTGACTTTGTGTCCTGACGTTTGAAATGAAATTGGATTTTTTTAACATAAAAGAATTTTTATGAGCTTAAGAATTGTCAGATAGGGGTTTCAGCTCCTTCCGGTTTCAACAAAACTGCAAAGTATCGTAATCGCTTCTATTCTTTTTCCTTGTTCATCTTAGTTTTTGGTAAATAACTTCAGCTGAAGACAAATTCCAACATTAGACACCTCGCCCCTACTTTGATTTTCTTTTCTTTTTTGATGTTTTCTTTCTCATATCCTGTCTCTTAACCCCCCCCCCCCCCCCCTCCTCCTCTGTTTTCGTTTCTTTTCTTTTCGTTTCTTTTCTTACTTTTTCTTAAACTTATCTATCCTTATCCATTTTTTGTTAAAACCTTTCTCGTTCTCCTGTTACTGTACCTTTTGAGAAACCAACTCTAGGCCCAACAGAAGTTTTATCTTTTTTATTTATTCTTTTTATTTTTTTCCCTTTCTTTTTATCTTTTTTTTGGAACGATGTTTTTTTTTCTTTTTTTGTTAGTTCCTTTTTTCTAGATCTCTTTCGTTTTATTCTTTTATTCTTTTTTATAATTATTTTTTGTTTTGATTTAACTTAATCTTTTTTTGTTTGTTTTTCTTTTTTTCCCTCTTTTTTGGTGGGTTTTTTCAAAGTTAGTTCTTCTCATTGGGGGTTTATGAGGGTTTCCATTTCCGGATTCCCTGCCTGTTTCCAGACTGACTGAATTTTCCTTCTTATTTCTCAGGTTTACTAAGCTTTTCTTCTTACTTTTTATTTTTGGTTTACTGAGTGTCCTTCTCACGTACCTCTGCCCCTTTAGTAAAAGTAAATTCAACATATTTGAAGCATAAAGTCTGACCGTGTCAACCTTGTTGCACTGGCTAGTCCTGTTGATTGTTTTCTTTATTAACTCAATGTCTGTGCGGTGCAGTACAAACTGGGACCGGAAAGGTTGACTCGGATCGGAAATTCAAATGTACTACGGCTGCCTGTGCTCTCAAAATATATATGTTGCACCATTTTGTCTCTTTCCCTTATTACGCTATTTCTTACTTAACCTTGCATTATAAACTGCATCTTAATGACCTGGTGTTGCAATTCGCATAAAATGAAAAAGGATTAATTAAGAACGAAACAAAAAGAAGCAAAAATATGCATAAAAAGTTGTTTTATGAAATTAAGGAAAGCGAAAAAAAGAACATTATGCAAATATATAAAGAAATTTCTAAAGAAAATTAAAACTAGAATGTTCAAGTATTTTCCTGTTGATTGTTATTGCAGTACAGCAGTGTGTACAGTTTGTTGCAGTACAGTTGAAGGACAGGAACCATGTGACAGGGGTATCCTTCAACAATACACAACCTTAAAAGTAAAAAAATAGCAAAAATTATGTTTTGATCAAGAATCATAAGAAGAAGAGGAACCTCGATATTTTTGTTTAGATAAAAATGGAACTGCAGTGTTTTTATTCCTCCTAGAAACTGTAAACAATGATATGAGAGTGCCTACCCTGGTACAAGGTTATAATGCCAGGAAAATTATTGCAGAGGTGTACGCATCTTTTGTACTGCAGTGTACTGTGTCTGGGCGGTAATGTAAACACAAAACGGATGTCAGAGCCTGACACGTGATCCATCTTTCACATAAAAAATCAATGAAATATTATGGCCGTAGGAAACTATTATTTGAATTATCGAAATTATCAAAATGCTATGCTTTTATCCTGCTAGGATACCAAACGAACACTGTGCATCATTTCTTGTTTACACATTCCGCTTAGAGAGAACTGGTTTCAATATGTACGCAGAGCATGCAATTAACTATCCTTGCATTATAACCTTGCCCTGGTATATCTTTCAGTTTTATTCATGCTTGTTTCAGCAAATTTAATTTGACTTTTTTGTGCTTTTCTGACAGTTAAACATTACTTATATTTTTGCAAAAGAACTTTTGTTTCAAATTAACTTTATGGTTTAAATTTTTTTATTTTTTATTTCCAAAAATTACCTGGGAGAATGTTATCTTGTGTGACTGTAAACCTTCCTTTTTCCTCAGTATAGTTAACCTCTAATGCTTTGTTTATATTCTCACACTAAAGATTATATTTTTCATTAAAAAAATATGATGACAAAAAAACTTTAGACAAGCTTCCAGAACCTTTAATTTGAAGTATGGTAGCGTAATATTCCATTCACACCGGCGCCCTCAAAACTTTTTTTCTGACCGTAAATGATTGAATTATCCTTTTTTATCAAAAATGATAATTTTCAATTGCGGTTCTTTATTCAAGTGACTTGCGGATGTATACACTAGGAAAGGGTAATTGTCAGAATTAAACACATTTCCGATAGAAAAAAAACAACAATATTTTTCTCATTGTTGATTAGAAAAAGGTCTAAAGATTACTGTTGGTATTCCGAAATCCACTCTTTAACAAATTATAGGTAAATTGAAATTATGTCTACACTCTACAGTCTCCATCGATGGTACTTAAAAATATTTTGTTCCTCTGGATGTGGGTCTGTAACGGTCAACTGCTCTTTAGATTGTTTTTTGGTTTCTTTCTTTTCAATTTTCTTGTTCAGCTCAACCTGTACCCCTTCTCTAGACCAATACAACCAATTTATTTACATCTTTTGTTAAGATTGTTTATTTAATATGCGTTTGTTCAAACAAGAACCAGATTTTATGAATAGCGAGGCGTAGTTGAACCAGGTAAACTACTTTGAACCACTAGGCTAAGCTTTCTCTGGTGCTCAAAAGAAGTGGGTTGTCTATAGTTTCGCTATTCATTAATCTGGTCCCAGGGCTTCACATAGGATATGTTTTATAGTAAAAGGGAAGAAAAAAGTCTCATTTTTGTTTGGGGCCAGTTATATATGTCCCGAATGGACATGCCTTCCAAAAAAATATGGGCAAAATTTTTGTTAACACTGAACACTGTTCATTTTGAGGATATTACAATTTTTCTAACCTAAAAAGCTGGAATATTTTCTCCCATAGAATTTGACTTTCTCCTGCTAGGATTTTTAAATCAAGCGAAGAACATTCCCGTGATTCTATCTAGTTCCTTAACAAATTGGTCTAGGGGTTTATGAGTTATGATCACACATACAAACAAATAGAACTGACTTCTTAAAAGAAAACAGACAGTTAACTCAAAATGAATGCAGGGTTCAGAAAAAACAAGATTTTTTTTTATAAATAGTTCTCCTTGTAAAAGTGGCTAATTTACAAGAACAACCCTTTTTTTCAAAATTAGCCAATATATGATTGAAAGATGTATGAAAGATGAACAAGATGAAAGCGAAGAAGAAATATAGAAATATCAAAATACTTTCATCTGATATCATATAAATATTAAAAATGTTGTAAAATTTAATAAAAATAAATTATAAAAGTTGAAGAACTGACATCTTTGGATATAAAGATAAATAAGCTGTTTTCCTGAATTTCTCAATATCTTGTTTACTCATCCCACTTTGAGTCACAAGATGAAGAGACTGGGTTAGACAGTCCTGAGCCTTCTGCTCCAAACCTAGGTTTATGTAGCACCTTCCTTGCCTAGTCAAACAGATATAACATGCAATTTGCACTTTGTTTGGCAAATCACATGATATAACACAACTTTTTAATCGTTAATTACCTTTCTAATATTTTGTACTGCATATTTGCTGGGTAGTGGAACAGTATACAAGCCTCACAATCATTTATGCAGTACATGTACTCCCTCTGTTGGAAGTAAACTGCAGACCTAAAGGATTGCATTGTTAAGTACAAGAAGATAGACCAGGAACCTTGGATTGTAGTGTTAAGTACAAGAAAGATAGACCAGAAACCTAGGATTGTAATGTTAAGTACAAGAAGATAGACCAGGAACCTTGGATTGTACTGTTTAGTACAAGAAAGATAGACCAGAAACCTAGGATTGTAATGTTAAGTACAAGGAAGATAGACCAGAAACCAAGAATTGTAAAGTTAATTACAAGAAAAATAGATTAAGAACCTGGGAGTGTATAGTTAAGTATAAGGAATATAGACCAGGAACCTAGGATTGCATAGTTAAGTACAAGGAAGATAGACCAGGAACCTAGGATTGCATAGTTAAGTACAAGGAAGATAGACCAGAAACCTGGAATTGTATAGTTAAGTACAAGACAGATAGACCAGGAACCTAGGATTGCATAGTTAAGTACAAAGAAGATAAACCAGGAACCTAGGATTGTATAGTTATGTACAAGGAAGATAGACCAGGAACCTAGGATTGTATAGTTAAATACAAGGAAGATAGACCAGGAACCTAGGATTGTATAGTTCAGTACAAGGAAGATAGACCAGGAACCTAGGATTGTATAGTTAAGTACAAGGAAGATAGACCAGGAACCTATATAGGATTGTATAGTTAAGTACAAGAAAGACAGACCAAGAACCTGGGATTGTAAAGTTAAGTATAAGAAAAAAAACCAGATACCAAGAATTGTAAAGCTAAGTACAAGAAAAATAGACCAGAAACATAGGATTGTAATGTTAAGTACAAGAAAGATAGACCAGGAACCTTGGATTTTACTGCTTAGTACAAGGAAGATTGACCAGAAACCTAGGATTTTAACGTTAAGTACAAGGAAGATAGACCAAGAACATATCTGTTACATATATTTTTCAGTTAATGTTTAAAAATCTGTGAAATATTTCAACTTTTTCATAATTGTCGAGATACAACAAGGGTATTTTGAGATTAGGCATTTGATCTATTCCCATTTTACTATATATAGAATATGTACATTTCAAATTGCTACGCGCACGCACATATGAATGCCTGGATCCTAAGTATAGCTTCAGTAAGGCCTAAACCAACCATGGACGCTGATGTAAACTTACTTTGATTTCTTTCTTAATAGATGACATTCGTGTAAGTAATTATATGAAATCATTCTAAAAATTGTTCTTGTCAATGTTATATTGTTGCAATAATACTTCAATCTATTTCAGTTAAACATCCAAACTCTCTTCAAACAAATAACACCATCTGAATAAAGAATTAAAGAAAAAACAGTTTATATAGTGAGAGTAGTTTGAAACCGGTCATTCTAAAGAAATCAATATAATACAAAGGGTGGCATTACCTGTTTGCAATCGCAAACCCTAGTTCGTCTCCCCTTGATGTTCTGATTGCTTGGTTATAAAGCACTAATGCTTTACTAAATTCACGTTTTTTAAACTCTTTATTTCCATCTGCTCGGTAGGATGAGATAGAACTGTTATTGTTGTTGGTGTTGTTAGATTCGATGGCAGGCCTAAAATATTATTATTTTAATCAGAAATGGACGGGAACTGCTACTTAAAGCTAAAATATTATTGTTTTAATAAGAAATGGGCGCGAATGGCTATAACGTAAAGCTAAAATATTATTGTTTTCAGCAGAAATAGGCGCGACCAGCTACTTAAAGCTAACATATGCTTGTTTTCAGCAGAAATGGGCGCGATCGGCTACGTAAAGCTAACATATTATTGTTTAAAACAGAAATGGACTTGATTGGCAAGGCAAAGATAAAATATTATTGTTTAAAGCAGAAATGGGCGCGATCGGCTACGCAAAGCTAAAATATTATTGGTTTAAGCAGAAATGGGTGCGATCAGCTAAGTAAAGCTAAAATATTATTGTTTTAAGCAGAAATGAGTGCGATCGGCTATGTAAAGCTAAAATATTATTGTTTTAAGCAGAAATGGGCGTGATCAGCTACGTAAAGCTAAAATATTATTGTTTTAAGCAGAAATGGGCGTGATCAGCTACGTAAAGCTAAAATATTATTGTTTTAGCAGAAATGGGCGCGAATGGCGTAAAGCAAGTGATTTTGTTTTTCTAAAATGTCTACAAAAATTAAACTAAGTTAGTAAGGTAAAATTAAAAGACTACTGGTTGCAAAATTTTGACAGCTGTCCTGTCTTGGAAATGAATGCAATTTTTTATTATTTTTATTTATTTTTAAGTCTGGATCTATTGGACCCAGTATTTTACTTGGCATACTTTTGGCGGTATCAGTGGAATCCAGAAGTTTTGTAAACAAAAGCAATGCAGTTGGGAGATGCTTGTTATATTTTTAAACCTTTCTTCAAGGGCCATTCTTCTTTCACGTCATTTCAAAACATAATGGTCTAAAACCCTTTCTTCGTTTTTGACTTACTGAATAACAGATTGAATCTTCAAATCCAGATGAGAGTTAGTTGAAACCATTTCACCGATACATTTAACCTGGTCCCTAATCAAATTAATGTATTGATTGATTGATTGATTGATTGTTAACATTGATGCAATGAAGTATCATCCAATAAGATGTTTAAAAAATAATTTTAACAAGTATTGCTTGAAGTAGTTTTCGTTTTATTCTTGCTTCTAAGGAATTGAGTCTTTGCCACAAACTCTTATTTTCTAATCCTTCTATTTTAATAACTGTTATGTTGTATGCGCTATAGATATTTCAAACTATGAACTCTGTTATACCAAATGATCCAAATTTTAAACCATCAGATTGCATAGAGATATAGGGATTAGAAAATTTGAGTTTGTGGTACAGTAGAACCCATTAAACAGTGGAATAGGAATATTATGTACATTTAATGTTATTGTACACTGTACAGCGAACAGTATGAAAATTTATTTATCAAACATAAAGGGTCTGTGTACAGCGCACAAATGTTATGCTTCTTGTGAATTGAATTATTTAAATCATAACTCAATTTTAACCGTCGTCCTCTTTTCTTCGGGTTTTACTGTATTGTAAAAAGTTAATAATATCAATTATTAAATCATTAACTAATCCCTTATTGAATGTAATGTTTGAAACTTCTCCCATACTGGACTTGTCTTCAAATATTCAATAGCCTAAACATTAAAATAATAAGGAAATATTTGTTTAACGTATTATCATGTATAAATGGTATAGAGGGTTAACCGCAGAGAATGAAACTTCAGATAAACTAGGCGAAAGGAATTGAGTCTTTGCCACAACTGCAGATTTTCTGATCCCTATATCTTTGCAACCCAATGTCGTAGACCCTTTAATTTCAAACTAAGAATTATGTTGAACCAAATAATCTAAGGTTTACCACCACCAGGTTGCCAAGATACAGAAATTAGAAAATTTGAGTTTGTGACAAAGACTCAATTCCTTTATTCCGTTTTTTTTTTCATATATGCCTTGCAACTTCTTTCCTTCTTTGCCATGAATCATTAAAGAAGCCATTTAAAGAAAACATCCAAGACAGAAGACTTAATTTAAACTTAGGATCGTCATATTCGAAGATATTAAAGTCGTCTTTATAGTCTCATCCTTTGTGGTTTACCCTGTAGCACACCATATAGCATACACGTCAGGACAATAGCAGTCATAAAGGAACTGCAGCATCGTAGGTCCTCTAGTTTTGATTTTACGCACGAGGATAAGAGATGAAAATGTATTTTGTTACACATTATCAATTCAAAACTATTTTTTTCTAAATATATCTTTAATAAAAGCATGTTTGCTTTCGATTTAACGTGACATTTACTTTAATTTGAGAAGATGTTGTAATTATCGTAGCTCTTGTAGCAGATAAGAAATAGATAAATTATTTTCTTTCTCAATTAGTTGCTTGTTGAATTTTTAATTTAAATAGATATTTTCCTTGTCATGAGTGTAAGAAAAGGTGTAAAGCCAGCATGCTCTGGTTGTACCTGTGTCATGAGTGTAAGAAAAGGGGTAGAGCCAGCATGTTCAGACCGCTGAGCTACCTCCAAAGCATCCTAGGCCACACAAATAAATAAATATTTGTACTGCAAAGAGTAGTTGTAAACATTTCAAGATATGGTATTATGGTAGATTAAATAATCTAAGTTTGAAATATCAAAGGTTTACATCATCAGATTGCAAAGATAAAGCGATTTCAAAATTTGAGTTTGTGACAAAGGACCAATTTGTGTCAGTCTTTAAACAAACAAGAAACAGTGAATGATAATCAAGTGTTTATATAATACCTGTATATGGGACTCTGACACACCTAAACCCCCAACATCAAACAATAACAATTAAGAATAATAATTTTTTCTCGTTCCTTAACTTATTTTAGAGTTAGAAATACAAAAAATATTTTTGGTTTTGAAAAATGTATTATTTGGTTCCTAGCTGCTGCATAATTTGCGCCTAAAAAATTATAATAAATATTAAGGAGAAACATAATAATATGTTGGTATATATTCAAAATGTAAACAATAAATTTATTCGACCTAATTAAAAACATGTTTAAGTATACACCATCTTATAATAATTCATATGTGTGTGTGAAAATAAAAATGTTGGTATATATTTATCCCTATAATGTAAACAATAACTTTAATTATTCAACCTGATTAAAAACATGTTTTAAGTATACACCATCTTATATTAATATAAATTTGTGTGTGAAAATAAATAAAAAATAAATAAAAATAAAAAGAAGAAAATGTTTTAAGACCAGAAACATAAATGTTAAAAATACCTTAACACTGTCTGGAATATTCAAATTCGAGAGCATTTTTACTATTTTAGTAACTTTTTCTGAAAAGTTGTTTTCGAAAAATTATAATCTTGCATCATATTTACGGAGACAGTATTTTTACTTTGCTAGTAATTAGGAGTGTTGTTAATATAAAAAAACCTGGTTTTAAAAAAAAATCCATAAAAGATTAAACTTATATTTTTTAACATTTAAAGTTCCCTGTAATTGTAAACTTGATAATTTCTTCAGCAACTTGCATGGTGAAACACAAAAAGATAAAATTTAAGGCAGATCAAATCAAGCGGCATAATTTAAATGTTATTATTAATGTCGTATCTTTTACACAGTGGGAACCAAAAAATGTGGTTTAGGAACGACATTTAAGCTCCTGCAATGTTTATGAACAAGACAGTAATTGTGTAGTGTACACAGGCTCATATTAAATAACAAGTTGATGTTCATGCTATATGACAACATATTAAGCGACATTTTCCTTTTCCAGTGTTTTATGGGTCTTACTATAGGTAACCATATTTTTAAATTTTTTATTTGTTTACATATTTCAACTGTTAAATCAGCTGACATGTATATATATATATATATGTATATTCATCAACAGTATAACGGATACACAGTGTACAGTGTATTCACTCTGGCTGAATGGGTCAGCTTTCCCAGTTGTTGAACATAGGAGTATGTATCAGAGATATATAGAGATATAAGACGTACCAAATAGAAATAGAACCAAAATACATAATGATATAATACACCATGAGATTAATTACTATTTCAAGTAGATAGATGAATAGTAAATAATTGTAATTCTCTATGTGTCAGTTTAAGTTTATACTCTAAGTTCCCTGCTTTCTTTTTATATTATGCAACACAGCATGTTTATAAATAATAACTCCACATGGAATAGATCATAAGGAAAAGAGGAAATAATGAAAAAGAAAAAGGAACAGTTAGAAATGAAAAAAATGAGATTAAAAAGAAATGAATGATAAGAAAGACAACTGATACGATGATAAAGAAAACGAATACATCAATAAAAAAAGAAAGAAAAAACATAACAACAGAATGGGGAAGAATACAATGATAGAATAAGAAAGGATACAATAATGGAATAAGAAAGAGTACAATGATAAAATAAGAAATAATACAATTATGGAATAAGAAAGAATACAATGATGGAATAAGAAAGAATACTAGGATAGAATAAGAAAAAAATACAATTTGAATGGGAAAGAATACAATGATGGAATGGGAAAGAATACCATGATGGAATAACAAAGAATACAATGATGTAATAACAAAGAATACAATGATGTAATATGAAAGAATACAATGATGGAATAAGAAAGAATACAATGATGGAATAACAAAGAATACAATGATGTAATAACAAAGAATACAATGATGCAATAAGAAAGAATACAATGATGGAATAAGAAAGAATACCATGATGGAATAACAAAGAATACAATGATGTAATAACAAAGAATACAATGATGTAATAAGAAAGAATACAATGATGGAATAAGAAAGAATACCATGATGGAATAACAAAGAATACAATGATGTAATAACAAAGAATACAATGATGTAATAAGAAAGAATACAATGATGGAATAAGAAAGAATACAATGATGGAATAACAAAGAATACAATGATGGAATAAGATAGAATACAATAATGGAATAAGAAAGAATACAATGATGGAATAAGAAAGAATACAATAATGGAATAAGAAAGAATACAATGATGGAATAAGAAAGAATACAATGATGGAATAAGAAAGAATACAATGATGGAATATAAAAGAATACAATAATGGAATATAAAAGAATACAATAATGGAATAAGAAAGAATACAGTGATGGAATAAGAAATAATACAATGATGGAATAAGAAAGAATACAATGATGGAATAAGAAATAATACAATGATGGAATAAGAAAAAATACAATGATGGAATATAAAAGAATACAATAATGGAATATAAAAGAATACAATGATGGAATAAGAAATAATACAATGATGGAATAAGAAAGAATACAATGATGGAATTTAAAAGAATACAATAATGGAATATAAAAGAATACAATGATGGAATAAGAAAGAATACAATGTTGGAATAAGAAAGAATACAATGTTGGATTAAATTAAAATCTTAAAATTAATATATGTACTTTTCCATTTTTTAAATCAGAGCGAAATATTCCCACAACCTCCTTTTTGGATGTTTTTCAATATTTTCTCCTCAAACATTTTATTTTTGTTATTTATTATAAATAAATTATTTACTTACCAATTAAACGGTTTTTAATTATGAAGCACCGCAGTCCAGTTTCCACGGATCCTAATTTCTCAAAAGTATTTCCTCAGTTGCGTGCTAAGGTTCAAGGTATCCACACCTAACGCGCGTATATTGTTAAACGTGAAATTTCGCGTACAGCGCCCATGTGAAGATTTTGTGATAATTAAAAATGATTTTGTTTTCTACAATATTATTGTGTTGCATGATCTTTAAACCAGTAATGGGTGAGTAGATACATATCACCCCGGATTAACCAGAGTGAGAAGCATTCGGTTTTATCTATTTGAAATTAAACGTGCTTTGGTCTATGAGGCACAAATCTTTGAATTTACGGATTTGGTGTTCTATACTTTTTTACTCAAAATGCATATGCCGACTAAAAAGTATTTAAGAATAAAGGCTAAAAATTATGTTTAATGGGTCAAATTGTGATCGAATGTCACAGTTATCGGGAGTATTGGCAGAACCTTTAAATCCACGTGATATCAACGTATCGGGAGTATTGGCAGAACCTTTAAATCCACGTGATATCAACGTATCGGGAGTATTGGCAGAACCTTTAAATCCACGTGATATTAACGTATGTGTCTGTAAGTTCATTTAAAATTTTACTTGTGGGGCAGAATAAATAGTTGGCGCTTTTTTTTTGCTGCCGCTTTAACATTTATGTAAAGGTGCTTTAAAGAGTCGCAACGGTTTTTTTTACACCGATATTTTACGTAAAAAACAAGAACAACGAAGTGCTAATGTCTGCATCAAAATAATTAAGTCATATTTTAATTTTTTATTCAAAATCCGTCAAAAATACACCCTTCCTGTGGGGTTTTTTAAATAATTGAAAACGTTTTACGGACGCTTAAAATTCTTCATTTTTTCAACATCACAGTTGTGAACAATGGTTAATAACTTTATTATTAACTAAGCTACATGGATAAAATTTATATAATTGAAAAGCCTTTGAAAATTAGATGTATTAACATGTGTCTCATGTTAATATTTGGTAAAATTAAAAATAATTATTTTTAAACATTTTTCCGACGTAGTTTTTGAACTTATTTATTGGTAATGAGCGGCCTTGAAAAATTGGACCAAGGACATGTTTCACACTCCCCTATCTTAACTCTAATGGCAAAATCATTGTGGGGGGTGGGGAATGGAAAACCCCTCCCCCCCCCCCAAGCCTATTTTAGTTAAAAATAGTCCAATCGGGAAAGGGTTATCTCAGTAAAAATATATGAAATAGCAAATACGAAAATTTTAAAGAAGAAAATTTTACCAACGAATTTCAAAACTTAAAAATAAGTGTTTATATTCTATAATTGTATATGTTTAGGGCTACAAAAAAATAAGAGCGTTCTTGCAACACTTTAAAGTCATGGCATATAAATCTTTTTATTGAGTCACTATTTCTATCTAAATATGAACTTTCCTAAATCTTCAGGATGTGAGGGAAAAAGCTGTGGATCAATTTACTGCAAGGAATCAGGAGCAAAATATTTGTTTTTAAATGGATTATGAACATAAGTTTCCGACCAAAAATTAGAATTTTTAAATTTTGTTCCGGTGTTTTTCTCGTCTCAGAAGTTAGAAAAAAGTTTTGAAAAAATGGTTTTAAAATCAATTTAAGCATGTTTAAGACCATGTTGTTCTTTTTTTCCAAAAAGCTTGTTCAAAAAACAGATGCTATTCATGAAAACTGTATCGATCACCTCTAGATTTGTATGTTTACTCTGCATGTCTCCATTTCTCTGTGATAATTGTCTAGGGCTACAAAATGTGCTGTAAGATCAAAGCCCAAGGCGTTGCGACCGTTCAAAATCAATCCAGTCCTGAACATGTCAGAGCAGTCTAAATCTATGTGATTGTCAGCCGCTCTAATTGTATCTTGTTTCATAACGTTTCCCGTTTGCGATTCTTTGGCAGACAAATAGACACACAAATATCAATTTTAGGATACAATAAATATTACCCTTGAGTTGACAAACATGGAAAAAGAATACGCTTGAAAACGTCTAAATAAATATATCTTCATGTTATACAATCCAATATTGGGGTATTTACAATACGCAGAATTAGTAATATTTTTTTCGCGCATTTTCAAAATTTAACAAATATCTAAGACTTTTGGATTCAAGTTTTGTAACTTTGAGCATCCATAAGCCTTCCCTGTGGTCTTTTGAGGTCCACCCATTTGGGGCCCAATCGGCTCAGCCGTTTCGGCGTTTATTGGATACAAACGGACAGACAGACAGACTTGCAAAGTATATGTAAAGATGTCATATGCTGATGAAAGTTTTAAGCCCTTTTTGATTTGTAACATTTTTTAGCCCCATGTTATGGGGTCAAATTAGAATCAAAAGACTAATAAAATTTTCATAAAGAACAATCTATATTTCACAAACAATCTATTGCCCCGAAGAATCATGAAGAGAGGTTTGGAACATGTCTGGACTCTGCCAACTGTAGTCCCAAGGCTGGATCTTTTTCTGAACTCTGTCTTAGAAAAAACCAAGTTTGCTGTGTCGGTGAGATAAAATGGATTTTCGTTTGGGTCTGAATTGATATGAGTAAGAAACGATGCAGACTTCTTTTGAAGTCATTTTTGTGGGGGGACCGGGGAAATCAACTCTGTCAATTTTCTTTTGGAAGATTTTTCGCTTTTCCACCAAAAATTTCAAAATGTAAATCTGAAATTATCCAGGGCTACAATAAAGTTTGAGTACAGTAAATCGACTTCAAAGTAGATCCGACTTTGGTAATTGATGCATAATTTTCATGTCTGTCCGATCTCTAAGTAATTTAAATTTGATTGTTAATTTTTGCTTTATTTCCAGCTGAATATAAATGTGGATCTATAACCTCTGATCTAGTTTCTTACTTCCAGGTAAGGAATAATATATATAGTGTAATTTAGTCGAAAAAAAAGTGTAAAACGACCATTTTGTTGTTCCGGTATAACCGTATTACAAGTGTACTGGTATAACCGTATTACAAGTGTGCTGGTGTAACCGCATTACAAATGTACCGGTGTAACCATATTACAAGTGTACTGGTGTAACTGTATTACAAATGTACTGGTGTAACCGTATTACAAATGTACTGGTGTAACCGTATTACAAGTGTACTGGTGTAACCGTATTACAAATGTACTGGTGTAACCGTATTACAAATGTACTGGTGTAAAAGTATTACAAGTGTACCGGTGTAACCATATTACAAGTGTACTGGTGTAACCGTATTACAAGTGTATTGGTGTAACCGTATTACAAGTGTACTGGTGTAACCATGTTACAAGTGAACTGGTGTAACCGTATTACAAGTGTACTGGTGTAACCGTATTACAAGTGTACCGGTGTAACCATATTATAAGTGTAATGGTGTAACGAAATTACAAGTGTACTGGTGTAACCATATTACAATTGTACTGGTGTTACCGTATTACAAGTGTACTGGTGTAACAATATTACAAGTGTACTGGTGTAACCAAATTACAAGTGTACTGGTGTAACCATATTAAAATTGTACTGGTGTTACCGTATTACAAGTGAACTGGTGTAACCGTATTATAAGTGTACTGGTGTAACCGTATTACAAGTGTACTGGTGTAACCGTATTACAAGTACACTGGTGTAACCGTATTACAAGTGTACTGGTGTAACCGTATTACAAGTGTACCGGTGTAACCGTATTACAAGTGTACTGGTGTTACCGTATTACAAGTGTACTGGTGTTACCGTATTACAAGTGTACTGGTGTTACCGTATTATAAGTGTACTGGTGTAACCGTATTACAAGTGCACTGGTGTAACCGTATTACAAGTGTACTGGTGTAACCATATTACAAGTGCACTGGTGTAACCGTATTACAAGTGTACTGGTGTAACCGTATTACAAGTGCACCGGTGTAACCGTATTACAAGTGTACTGGTGTTACCGTATTACAAGTGTACTGGTGTAACCGTATTACAAGTGTACTGGTGTAACCGTATTACAAGTGTACTGGTGTAACCGTATTACAAGTGCACTGGTGAAACCGTATTACAAGTGTACTGGTGTAACCGTGTTACAAGTGTACTGGAGTAACCGTATTCCAAGTGTACTGGTGTAACCGTACTTCACCCATTTTTGCTCTAAAACATTTGTGGACCCTGCCCCGGTAGTCCTTTATTACCATTTAATTACGAACAACAATTAATGCGTTTAAATTTTTAATCAATTATTGATCTAGGAGGAACTTTGCTCGAATAATAAAGTTACCCTCCTTTGTTACAGGGGCGTGTTTAATTTACAACGGTCCCATTTAAAATCATATGAAATCTTTTTTTAATTTTTTAGAACTTTGAGTTTCCTAGAAATATTGAGTCTGCCTCACTTTGCAGTCATATTGTCAAGGTAAATAGAAAACATTCACTTTGCAGCCATATTGTCAAGATAAATGGAACATTCACCTTGAAGCCATATTGTCAAGGTAAATAGAGCATTCACTTTGCAGCCATATTGTCAAGGTAAATAGAAAACATTCACTTTGCAGTCATATAGTCAAGGTAAATAGAGCATTCACTTTGCAGCCATATTGTCAAGGTAAATAGAAAACATTCTCTTTGCAGTCATATTGTAAAGGTAAATAGAAAACATTCACTTTGCAGTCATATTGTCAAGGTAAATAGAAAACAATTACTTTGCAGCCATATTGTCAAGGTGAATAGAAAACATTTCTTTGCAGTCATATTGTAAAGGTAAATAGAAAACATTCACTTTATAGTCATCTTGTAAAGGTAAATAGAAAACATTCACTTTGCAGCCATATTGTCAAGGTAAATAGAAAACATTCACTTTGCAGTCATCTTGTAAAGGTAAATAGAAAACATTCACTTTGCAGCCATGTTGTCAAGGTAAATAGAAAAACATTCACTTTGCAGTCATCTTGTAAAGGTAAATAGAAAACATTCACTTTGCAGTCATATTGTAAAGGTAAATAGAAAACATTCACTTTGCAGCCACATTGTCAAGGTAAATAGGTTACATTCACTTTGCAGCCATATTTTCAAGGTAAATAGAAAACATTCACTTTGCAGCCATATTTTCAAGGTAAATAGGATACATTCACTTTGCAGCCATATTGTCAAGGTAATTTTTATTCTCATTTTGTAGCAATATTGAAAAGATAATTTTTACAATCTTTTTGCAGCCATATTGTGAAGGTATAACGTTACAATTACTTTTTTGCAGCCATATTGAAAAAGTTAACTTTACAATAACTTTGCAGCCATATTGAAAAACTAAACTTTACAATCACTTTGTAAAGGTAAATCTTATTCTAATTTTGCAGCCATATTGTAAAGTTAAACTTTATTCTTTTTATGCAGTCATATTGTAAAGCTAAACTTTATTCTTATTTTGCAGCCATATTGTAAAGGAAAACTTTATTCTTACTTTGCAGCCATATTATCAAGATAAAAAGTTTGCAATCAGATTCAGCTTCAAAGGTGGGGGTGGGGTCTCTCTAAAAACAGACGGTAGTTGGGGTAGTTGGGTTTAACTACCCTATCTATATAGAAACTACCCTCACTACCCCAACTACCTTCAGTTTTTAAAGAGACCCCATCCCCACTCTTTGATTATTCTTTGCGCATGGTATACAATAGACAAAAAAAGGCATTTTGTACATACAGATGCAGCCTCCCCCGCACATCACCCTTGAAGCTAAATCTGAATGGCAACTACCCTTACTACCCCAACTACCGTCTGTTTTTAGAGAGACCCCACCCCCACCCTTGAAGCTAAATCTGTATAGGAACTACCCTCACTACCCAAACTACCTTAAGTTCTTAAAGAGACCCCCCGCACTCTTCTTTACGCATAGTATACAATATGGGTATCGATTCTCATTAAATCAATTGTTTTAAGCGTTTCTGGCATTCTTAACACTCTCCGACCTTAACTAACCTCACCATACACCTTCTGAAGGGTGCACATTTCGTAGTCATATTATACATACAGCAGTTCCTTTGCACCCATATTGACAATGTAAATAGGTTGCAGTCCCTTTGCAGCCCTATTGTCAAGATAAATAGGTTGTAATCCCGGTTTGCAGCCATATCGTCAAGATAAATAGGTTGTTATCCCTTTGCAGCCATATTTTCAAGACAAACGGGTTATAATCCCTTTGCAGCCATATTGTCAAGGTAAAAAGGTTGCAATCCCTTTTCAGCCATATTGTCAAGGTAAAAATGTTGCAATCCCTTTGCAGTCATATTATCAAGATAAATAGGCTGTAATTTTTTGGCAGCCATATTTTAAAGGACAAGATATCAAGTTTGTTTTAAGTCAAAAAACAAAAAAGCCGAGGAAATTATTTAAAACTTCAGAATAAAAAAAAAAGTTTATTATTTTCTCTTCGGATTAAAAGAACAGATGAAACCTTTTCACTAATATTTTTGCAAAAATATAAAAAATTACAAAATGGTTTTCCGTTTCTTATTGAAACCATGTTAAATTTTTAAAACTTTAAACGATCATTATAACCTATTTTTAAGTGAACAATCTCTTTAATTATAATTTCTATTTAGATTCAGCCTGGTATCTGTAGTGCTCAACTATACTTTGACTCATTCTCTATAGGAGAGCGTGATCCTGGAGGTAGAGATAGACATCATATCTTTATTTAAAATTTTTTTTTTTTAACTAGAATTTGAGCAGCTTAAAGGGACTGTAGGCCTAAAATCTGAGCAGCTTAAAGGGAATGTAGGCCTAAAATATGAGCAGTTTAAAGGGACTGTAGGTCTAAAATCTCAGCAGTTTAAAGTAACTATAGGCCTAAAATCTGATCAGTTTAAAGGGAATGTAGGTCTAAAATCTCAGAAGTTTAAAGTAACTGTAGGCCTAAAATCTCAACAGTTTAATGGGACTGTAGGTCTAAAATCTCAGCAGTTTAAAGGGACTGTAGGCCTAAAATCTGATCAGTTTAAAGGGACTGTAAGCCTAAAATCTGAGCAGTTTAAAGGGACTGTAGGCCTAAAATCTCAGCAGTTTAAAGGAACTGTAGGCCTAAAATCTGATAAGTTTAAAGGGACTATAGGCCGAAAATCTTATCAGTTTAAAGGAACTGTAGGCCTAAAATCTGAGCAGTTTAAAGGGACTGTAGGCCTAAAATCTGATCAGTTTAAAGGGACTGTAGGCCTAAAATCTGAGCAATTTAAAGGGACTCTAGGCCTAGAATCTAATCAGTTTAAAGGGACTGTAGGCCTAAAATCTGAGCAGTTTAAAGGGACTGTAGGCCTAAAATATGATCAGTTCAAAGGGACTGTAGGCCTTAAATCTGAGCAGTTTAAAGGAACTGTAGGCCTAAAGAATGAGCAGTTTAAAGGGACTGTAGGCCTAAAATCTGAGCAGTTTAAAGGAACTGTAGGCCTAAAATATTAGCAGTTTAAAGGGACTATAGGCCTAAAATCTGAGCAGTTTAAAGGTAGGCCTAAAATATGAGCAGTTTAAAGGAACTGTAGGCCTAAAATCTGAGCAGTTTAAAGGGACTGTAGGCCTAAAATCTGAGCAGTTTAAAGGGACTGTAGGCCAAAAATATGAGCAGCTTAAAGTAACTGTAGGCCTAAAATCTGAGCAGTTTAAAGGAACTGTAGGCCTAGAATTTGAGGAGTTTAAAGGGACTGTAGGCCTAAAATCTGAGCAGTTTAAAGGGACTGTAGGCCTAAAATCTGAGCAGTTTAAAGGGACTCTAGGCCTAGAATCTGATCAGTTTAAAGTGACTGTAGGCCTAAAATCTGAGCAGTTTAAAGGAACTGTAGATCTAAAATCTGAGCAGTTTAAAGGGACTGTAGGACTAAAATCTGAGCAGTTTAAAGTTACTGTAGGCCTTAAATCAAGTGGCCTTTCGTTTTGTTATTCACTGAGCAGTATGAGTTAAATATCCTTGTCCATCTTTTTGAAATATGATTATTTTCAGTTGAGGTTTATAAAAGTGATTTGCGCATTACCACTGGAAAACAATGGGGAACTTATCAGTATTAAACACTTTTCAAGAATTTTAATTGTATGCTAAACAAGTTTTGGTTTTACCCACTAAGCTGGCACAAAACATGTTCACTTTGACAGAAGATTTACGCCTGAATGATTTTTCAAATCGCTACTTCACTATAGTTTCAGTAGAAGTAAATATTTCCATTTACTGATAGTGCCGATTAAAGGGTTCATGTCTCTAATTAGAGAATGCAATAGATAGAAAGATAGATGTTACTGCCATACTATTTCTATTGGTTCAGACATGACTGAACCCTGATTGGATCAGGCACTAATGGACTCAGCATACAGAAGTGACTTAGGTTGCTTTGTAAAAATTATGGTTTCTCTGTGCAGTAGCAACATTAAAGTTAAAATCCTAAGTGTAAAAAGGGACTGTAAGCGTAATTTTACGTGACCGTTTCCATACAAAGATTGCAATGCCATTATCTGATAAATGACCGGGGTTTCTAGACTTTAAAGTGTTTGATTGTGATATTTCCTATATAATTTACTGCAGTAGAAATGTGGAGAATTCACAATCAAGAATAATCAGTTTTTAAAATTATAAACATTAATATCTAATAAATACTTGATTTGAAAAAAGGTTTCAAAGTACCGATGTAAATCGGACATGCCACTTTATCAATGAAGGAATACCTTTAATCAAAACGACAGTCCCTTAAAATGTTTTTAAAAATGGTTGAACTATGATGACTAAAAACTACCTGTAGGTGTCTGCTCCCATGACTGGTTTACTGTTATTGGATCAGCTGACCAGCAGCCGGCTCCACTACTTTGCGGCCAGATGGATTCATACTCAAGTAAGTCAAAATAGGGCTGCTAGCGGAAACAAATTCCCCGAAAAAGTTGGCGCAAATTTGCTTACAACTTCCGCAAATTTTTGCATTTTTGTTTTACAGTAAGTTTTGCGGAAGCATACGCAAACAGTGCACAATTAAGCGCAAAAAAATCTCGGAAATTTTGAAGAAAAACACTTTTACCAAAGTTGAAATTTATATTTTCCGTCCAGCATTGGAAGCTAAAAAAAATATCTTAAAATCTGATTCAAAGTTAAACTACAGGAGTTTAATTGATCAGTTGTAAAAGATAATTGTTTCCTAGTTGGCCGCTCTTTCTCTTTTAAAGTTTTGTCTGTTTTTAGTTGAGGATTTCTGAGTTTCTTTTAAATAAAAAAATTTGTTGTTCAGCAAAATACTTTCCTGGGGTCATGTGAGTTCCCACAGAAAATTTGTTTATTAACGATCCAGCTGTTTTGACGGTTATTGGAAACAGACAGACAAACGGACACACCACGTACATAGATTTTGTTCAGTGATAGTTCCTGTAGTGGAAGATCAAAATCTCATAATTAGCGCTGGAATTCAGAGTTTAGGTAAACCATTCATTTGAGATAATATAGATATAGATATAGATATAGATATAGATATAGATATAGATATAGAAGATCAAAATCTCATAATTAGCGCTGGAATTCAGAGTTTAGGTAAACCATTCATTTGAGATAATATAGATATAGATATAGATATAGATATAGATATAGATATAGAAGATCAACATCTCATAATTAGCGCTGGAATTCAGAGTTTAGGTAAACCATTCATTTGAGATAATATAGATATAGATATAGATATAGATATAGATATAGATATAGAAGATCAACATCTCATAATTAGCGCTGGAATTCAGAGTTTAGGTAAACCATTCATTTGAGATAATATTATAGGATAGGATAGAGTGGATAGGATCACTGAAATTTCAAAGCACAGACCTTGTAACCTTTTTAAACTTTCTAGATATAACCAAAGAGAATAGAATATATTGTAGCAGGAAAATGATGTTTTGATCTTTCCTGCGACTGTAAATAGCATTTTGTTTATCATTATTTTTACCCTTCGTTCGCACTCAACCCCATTTTGCCTTCCCCCCCCTTACCCTTACTGATATTTAACGGGTTTTCTTGTTTATGTTTGGTTTCTATATTTAACCCAAGCCACGCGGAGAAATCCGTTATCTCCGAACCCGGGAGCTGGTGAGCTGGCCGGCCAGCTCACAGGGCGTGGGGTAGAATGCGAACTAAGGGTGGAGCGAAACAGAGGGAAAAAAGGCAGTTGTGATTCAGCTCCCTTGAATTAAGGTTCCCTTGAAGAATTCCCCTATTTGACGAAACTAATTTGATTAACAATATTTAATTTGTGTAAGTGAGACGATGAAAATGAAAATGTAAAATGTCTCCTGTTTGATAGATCTGATTAGATTCATAATATCTCGTTTGTATTAGTATCGTTCGATTTAAAGTTTGTATCTTTTGTATATAAATATATTGTAAGAAAAACCGACGCGTTGAATATTTGAGAAACTCAGTGCATTGCTTTATTGATTTTTATTCATATACTATAATATATTAGAGTGGAATTTACTAGAAAAAAGTGTAAAACAGCCATTTTGTTGTACTGTTTCCATACTGCAGGTGTACTTCACATGTTTGCGTTGTATAACCTTTTGGGCCCTGGAACATCATTTTGTAGAAAATCTAAAATTAATAGAAAACCAAATTATGAAATAGGCTGGTTTCATAATTGACCAATGATCATTTCACCTTTCACTTTACAAACGATGATTTTCCGTTATAGCTACAAATCAAATGATTTTTTTTATTCACCTAATTCATTATAAAGTTTATTTAACAGCTTTAAAAAATTTGAAATTGAAATGGACAGTCTAGGGAACATACTGTATTAATGTACTCTACTGCATATAATTTGTGAACATTTACATGATTTGTACACTTTAAACTCCCTTTCAGGCTGAAAGGGACTGAAAAAGGGATTGTCTAAATTCAACTCTAATATATATTCTATTCTCTTTGGATATAACTATTAATATTAATTGTTATTATAATAATAATATTATTTTTTGAACGTTTAGGTGGTAGATGGAATATTGGTGTTATTCAGTTACCTTGTATCTCTCAAGTTTATGAAGTATCAGGTATATGCTATAATACAGAGTGTTCCAATAAGTATTACAAAAAAATGGCGAATTCAGAATATTCTTATTCGCCTTATGCATATATTTGTAATCTAATAATACTGGTATAACATACTGACAACTGTGCAGTCGTCTCTGAAATGTAACCATATAAAAAGTTTTCTTAAAGGAATTGAGTCTTTGCCACAGACCTTGATTTTCTAATTCTTATATATTCGTAACCCAATGTCATACTCGTAGACCTTGGATATTTCAAACTTTGAATTCTGTTAGATCAAAAAATCTAAGTTTGAAATATCAAAAGTCTACACCCAAAGGTTGCCAAGATATAGGAATTACAAAATTTGAGTTTGTGGCAAAGACTCAATTTCTTTAGATTTAGTTTTTGAATTCTATCTGAATTCATGCTAGATATTCTAATTTGAAATATCAGTTTATATAAGCATCATGTTGTAAGCTAGAATATTGAGTTAGAGAAATTAGAGCTTGAGGCAAGAAATCATGGTACTTTTGTAAAAAAACAGTATATAATATACTGTAGCGACGAAAGGAATAAGACCAAATGAATAAGACCAAATGAATAAGACCAAATAAACTGACTGAATATATATTTATCAAAAACAGTATTTATACTAGATGCAGTATATCATAATCTAAACAATAACATGTGAAGTATGAAATATGCTGTGTACTGCATTCCAGGAATCCAGGGGCGCCACAATACATCATTTAAACCTACACTTTTTTGACATGAAATCATAGAAACGCAATTAAACGATTTTTAAAATTATTTTTTATAATTCTTAAGAAACCTATAATGTATTTAGTTCTGAAATAAAAAAAACTTATTTTTAATTAGAATATTTTTCTAACATTTTTACAATTTGTAGGGTTAAGTGATTGCCTGGGTTCGATACAAGCTACAAACAGGTTAGCTAGCTAGTTAATCTCTTGATAGACATAGGATAAGGTCAAATTTATGCGACATTATTGGTATGACTTTGCGACGCCATGGTTCCTCTAGTTTAGATTTTGTGCACAAGTATGAGTAAAGCAAATTCTTCCGGATACTCATGAGAAATTCATCTGGATACTCATGAGAAATTCATCCGGATGCTCATGAGATATTCATCAGGATACTCATGAGAAATTCATCCGGATACTCATGAGAAATTCATCCGGATACTCATGAGAAATTCATCTGGATACTCATGAGAAATTTATCCGGATACTCATGAGAAATTTATCCGGATACTCATGAAAAATTCATCCAGATACTCATGAGAAATTCATCAGGATACTCATGAGAAATTCATCTGGATACTCATGAGAAATTTATCCGGATACTCATGAGAAATTCATCCGGATACTCATGAGAAATTCATCCGGATACTCATGAGAAATTCAACACATGTTGTGCTTCTCAATAGCTCTTAAATAAGAGGAGTTAAAGAGACCGTAAAGGAAAAATGTAAGTGGGTATAGGCTGAAACATTAGAATTTCATGAGTTGAACGATACCTATAAGACATCATCTGATGTTCTTGTCACGAGAAATTGACATAAAACTGTGTCAAAATTATACCAAAACGTATATATGTTAGATATACGTCGGTATCACGTGACCAGAACTTCCTCCATTGGCAGCGCAGTAAACTGGTCACGTGATACAGACGGAGACATGTGATAATAATACTACACTGCCATTGATTGGAGTTCTGGTGACATGTTCCGGACGCATAAATAATATTATCAATTATATCTATTAAAAATGAAAAGTTATTAAATTCCATTAATAATAGGAGCAAACTTAAGTTTCTCTAGCTCCTCTAAGAGTTCGTTGTTTTCAGATTGGTTGCGTATGTGTTGGATATGATCTGTTTAATACTACGAGAATCTTATACAAAATCTTACATATATACGTTTTTGTATAGTTTTGACACAGTTTTGACACAATTGCTCAAGACAGGAACATCAGATAGAACTCTTATATGTCTGAGATTCTCAGGTTTCAGTCTATACCCCCTTTCATATTTCCTTTACAGTCCCTTTAAGTTCAGTTTGGCGTTGGAGACATTTCATAGAAAGACGTCACATAACATAGATATTCGTAGATTTAACATGGACAGAGACAAATCTGTATTATTTAATCGTTAAATAATCTATAATAAACTATTTATAAAACTGTTATTTTGGTTCGCAGTGTTGTAAAGTTTTTGGACAGAAATTTTCTCTTTATCAAGAACCTTCGAGATATAGAGAAAATTTAAGTCCAAGAACTTTATAACACTGCGAACCAAAATAATAGTGTTATAGGTAAATTAATGAAACGTTTGTGTACTTATATTATTTCAATGGTTTTTTCTAGATCAAATAAGCTTAGAAACAAAGCAGCTGTCAAAATATAAAGTTGATTTCAATTTTATTTTCATTTCAATTGAAAAAAAATAATTTTTCTGGAGAAAATCTGTGAACCATGCAAAACTTTAAAGAACAAGTGCTTTAATGTACAGCTAATTACTTTATAGCACGTTCATTTTGAAATAGAGCCAGGAAGAATGATAAAGTACACATTAGTTTCATAAATTAATATATTAAGATATCGAGAGAGTTAGTTTGAGAAAAAGGAAATAATGAATTGATTCTCTGATGTCATAATCCTTATATCTTTGCAATCCTTATATCTTTGAATTCTGTTGATTAAATAGTTTAAGTTTGACATCTGAAAGGTTTGCAATATCAGACTGAAAAGATATGGGGTTGAGGCAAATTTGAGTTTGTAGCAAGAACTTAGTTCCTTTACTTTGTCGATCTAAGAAAAATCTTCTCTATGTATGAAACGTTAAATCTGAAATGTCTTTGAAATTTCCTTTTTATAAAATGTCTTTCTATAAAATGTCTCAGAACCTGAAAAATATAAAGAAATGCTTATTTTCTTTCTGAAAATTTTTAATTTGCGATTGAGGTTTTAAAGTACAAATAAATTAAGTTCTAGCCACAAACTCTAATTTTGTAATCCCTATATCTCAGCAATCCATTGTTTTTTGTTATAGTTATAGTATAGTGGATGTTGAACTAATATGCGCAGGACAAGAAATATCTAGATTTCAATATTAAAATGTTATTTTTTAGACAAAGTCGTGGTTATGTAGAAACTTTATTCTCACAGCAAACCCAACGACAACAACCGTTCAAGGTAGAAGCAATACAATTCTGAGACGATAAGTTTATGAATGGGGTTGTTAATTTGGTTCAAAGTAGACATAATAATCCAAACATTTAGAAAATTCCAATTTACCACTCTGTTCTGTCAAGCATTTTTTGTCAGAAACACATGCAATGGGCCATACTGAATTAATGTTCCTTGAAATGTTGTGTAGAACAATTGATATATTCCCAAATGAAAATCATTAAAGGTGAAATGTAATGAAATTTATGATAAAATATCATTATTCTAGTGGAATGATAAAATCAAAAGTATTTTTTATCTTACTTTTTTTGGATATACTTTAATGATAATTATGGGAGATTTTGGGACAAAATCTTTGCATATTTTTTGCAAATATCTGACCGTCTCGTTTTTGCTACAGTTTGCAGAAACACACATTTTTAGGTAAATCTTAGATAGATAAATTTAACCAAAAGATTTCTTAAATGTCTTAAGATAATATATATTTAAACTAATTTTCTTTTGTTAAGATAAACTTTAACGGCGCAGAATATATTTATCACAAGTCCTTCGGCCAGCTCCATCCAGAATATTCAGCAAACCTTAGACATCAGAATCCAAGTAACCAAGGAAAAAGAAATATTAAAATAGACATATTTTGTATTTTTAACCGATTTTTAACAGTCAAAACTTATCTGTTAAATGGCGCGAATCTTTAACGATTGATCTGGATATCTATTGTGATAACTTTTGAATTTGATAGTGCTATCCTTTTAATTTAGTTATCCTTGCAGGGTCTAATCACCACGGGATATCCAAGAGGAATTAATGCTGGATTCCTAGATTTACAATACAAAAGTTCAGGATACATTGCAAAGCTGTAAAAGCTACAGATCACTAAATAAGTAGCAGTTATTCTGTAATAATATATTACTATCTTTGGTAGCTAAACTAAAACTAATTTTCCCCAAAACGTCAACTTTCTTTTTTAAATATTTAAACCATGCTAGGAACATTTGTCCATATAAAATTAAGGCAAATCGGCCAAGGGGTTCGTGAGTTAAAAAATACTTTAAATATAAATGATTGCATATAAAAATGTTGTTTGTCAGGGGTATAACCACTACACAACATTCTTTTAAACACCAGGAATGAATATTTCTTGCCAAGGAGGGACAACCGAGCCACCTAAACTTATAACATGGGGCTCAGTGTCCCAGATGAGAGACCTCGAAAGGAAATCCAATACCAGAGAACAATGGAAATCCAGCAATAGCAGACTATATTCTAAATATATTATTCCACTAGGAAAATAGAAAAAAAAATTAAAAATTAAAAAAAATTGATAAAATGAAATTGAATCTTTAGAAAAAATGAAAAGCAATTTTTTTTCTCTTAGTTAAAGGCGATGAACATGAGGAAATTCGAGAGATTGTTTCAAATTTAAAAGAAATGGAACCTGCACAAGAAGGGGATCTAGAAGAAAACAAGAGAAGAACAAATCTATCCAAACAGAAAGGTTAGCTTAAGCTTAAGCATTCTTTTAAGTGAACTTCCATTTATACATCGAGACTTTTTGTTAATATACGGAAATAGCCGCTATAGAAAAGAAATTAACGGTTTATAAAGAAAATAAAAACGGTGTCTTTCGTTAATTTTTCATCCTAAAATTGCATACAACAGAAAATAAAAAATGAATTTTGTGTATTTTGACGTTGTTTGACGTGTTTTTTATTGTTGTCTTCAACGTTAACATTTAAAAATAACGGAAAATACTGTTAACGAACGGAATATTCCGTTTTTAGGTAGATAACGAATGAACGGCTACCTATTAAGTTTGTTTGATGATTTTTAATAACTGTTAACGAACGGAATGTTTCGTTTTTAGTTAAATAGCGAACGATCAGCAACCTAAAAATTTTGTTATTGATTTTTACTAACTTTTAAAG
Source organism: Eurytemora carolleeae (assembly GCF_000591075.1). Classification (NCBI taxonomy): domain Eukaryota; kingdom Metazoa; phylum Arthropoda; class Copepoda; order Calanoida; family Temoridae; genus Eurytemora; species Eurytemora carolleeae. Next base: position 302,217 of record NW_019396206.1, read on the forward strand.
AACGTCTTGAAAAAAGTTTGAACTGTGAAAAATCACGTGCTTTTAAAATAAAAAGACAATTTTATTATTTTAATCAGTTTGCAATCTTTTATTTCATTTTATTTATATTAATCAGTTTGCAATCTTTTATCTCATTATATTTATATTAATCAGTTTGCAATCTTTTATCTCATTTTATTTATATTAATCAGTTTTACTTATTTCCCCCCCTCCTTTTCCAGATAACCTAGGCTAAATCCCCACAATTTTCACTATTCCCTAACCTAAACAATCTCCTCATCCCCCCCCCTCAACCCTCCTAAATATTAAAATAAAACCATCTACTCCCCTGCCACCCAAACATAAATCTAAGCCTTGAGACCATATGGTTTGATATCAAAGCAATTAATGAAACTATACATTATGATGCATAATTATGATTCAAAGATTTCAAAGATTGAACAGTAACTGAGTTGCAGATAGCAGATTGAAAGAAGTAATTGATGAAGATTCGGATAGTTGTACTACTTCTATATTCTGAAGTTTATTTGGGCAAACGTTATAATAAAATTCGATAAAATAAATGTTACGATGCATGTTCTAATAAAAGTTAAAAAATGTAGAAAACTATTCCAACACTATCTGTATTATTTCTGTTTTGATAAAGCCATGTCAAGGATATGTTAATATTTTATACATTTCATATAAATGTATATTCATTAACAATTCCTAACAATTTCAGTTTTTAATTGTATTTCTTAAATTTGCGAATTTAAAGCGTTCTAAAGTGTTCGGGGAATTTTCTTTTAAAATTGGCACATTTTGAATATTTCATAAACCTTCTTTTGGTGTTATTTGTTTGCTACAAAAACATTGAGCCTAATCCGTTCAACCGTTTTGACGTTTATTAGACACAAACTATGTAATATAGGGTTTGCGCACTTTTTGCTAGCGGTCCTAATACATTATTGCAAAAGTGCGCACATCCCCTTATCCCCCTTTTAGTATACTCACATTGTTTGACTATAGTTTTATTCAACTGCTAAGTACGCTTTAATCTATTTGACATATGGTTCATGATTGCGCAGAATTTTGAATTAAGTATTCAAATTTTTTATTCATTCTTATACAATGGTCGGACCAGGGTCAAATAATAGTACAGTGAAATTAATCTTTTAGATAATTAAACTCTTGCAGTTGCACACCGCACTTGGGTGTATTATGCAAGTATTATGCAATCAAAATACAAGACAATAATATTTTGGGGAAAGAATACAAGAGCAAATGATGTCATGAAAAATTGTAGGTTATAGTTTAATTCTTAACATTTTCAAATTTCACCAATATCTTTAAAGTATAATTATCTATCTACTCTATAGTATATTTATTAGGCATTTATAATGTCTGTTTTATCTAACAAACATTAAAACGGCTGAACCGATCAGGTCAGAATTTTCCAAGGCGAATATTGATTTTTGTAATCTGCAAAATATTTAGTTTTGAGATACACACAATAAAAGTGGCTAGAAAACCAATGGTCTGTCTAAATTGAAAAGCGTTTCCAAACATATTTAAATTTCCTAAAAATGTTGGAAAATCACGAATGCGGAAAAATGTGCAAAATTGTTCATTAATATTACTAATAATGTGCGACAAAGAAAGAAATCAAAAGTGAATTGTCTCACAACCACATTTTGCCAATTTTACAATCTTTATTAAAATAATAATAAAATAATATGTAATAAAACAAGACATTCATATATATGTTGCGTATAGCCAAACGGCTGGACCGATTGGGCTGAATTTTTGTGTGGACACTCATAGGTGGTCGGCAAATTTTTTTTTTTTCCCCCACGGGCAACACCGGGCCCTTCAGCTAGTATTTCATAAAATTATAAAATCAAATTAACACATTTAAATGTTTTTTATTAACTTGTAGGATGCAAATATTAATGGTGATATATCTAACAGACTTATCTTAGATTTGCTTTAATAAATTGTGGATAATAAAGAACATAATGAAATAATAAAGAACATAATAAAGGATATAATAAAGAACATAAAAAAGAACAATAATTGGATAATAAAGAACATAATAAAGGATATAATAAAGAATATAAAAAAGAACAATAATTGGATAATAAAGAACATAACAAAGAACAATAATTGGATAATAAAGAACACAATAAAGGATATAATAAAGAACAATAATTGGATAATAAAGAACATAATAAAGGATATAATAAAGAACAATAATTGGATAATAAAGAACATAATGAAGAACAATAATTGGATAAACTAATCAGCTCCTTCTCCATTTACTGCAATATGATGAACAACAACACTCTAGTTTTCCATCAATTTGGTTTTATAGAAAAAAATGGAGTTCTCTGCCCACTGATCAGTCAAATGTTTAGAGGGTAACATTGTTGAAAATTTACATGCAGACCCTTTAAGTTCGTATCGGTGAGAGGGGGGGGGGGGAATAATTTTCTCCACTATTTACGTCTAACAAGCGGAGAAAATCCTTCCCCCCCCCTTTCTCTCCAACAACGTTGTCAATTCATCTTCTGTCAATAATTAGTTACTTCATATAAGGATGTTGTGTGTCCATTGCATTGAAGACGACATTTTTAGTACATTGGAGCACATCCAGAGATCTGACCTTACTATGCAACCTTGGTGCCAACTGAGTATAGCAACTCAAAACCTAAGAAACGTTAAACTTTTTATATTATTTTTTTATAAAGTAACTTTTTTCAGTTGCGGAGAGAACCTTAATGAGTAAAGGACGGAAGGGAAACGGAAACAAAAAGAGAAGAGAGGAAACTAAAAAGTGCGATTGTAACAGAAAGGTAAAGTCTTTTTATATTCAGTTAAACCCTAAATAAGCAAAAAAACGAGAGAATTTATTAAATGTCGTATTCTTCACTTTCTGATAATGGAATGTTGCAGATATTTAGTATTTAAATTAAATGATTATATAGAGCTCTTTAAAACCATTCCCACATATTCATGGTTATATCTTTATTTTCGCAAATACCGAGATTTACGTAAATAGTATAAAACCCATTAAAAAATTTACAAGACGACCTTTGATAAATTCTGTCGATCTATGGAGATAATTACGGGTTTAACTGTATAAAGTTGTAATTTCTGTTCGTCTGTTCGTTTGTATGTCCGATCATAACTCATGAACCCCTTGACCAATTTTATTTGGGAAATCAGGAATACAACAGAAATGTTCATTGCTTGATTTTGAGGATCTAAGTTTAGTGGATCCACTTTTAAAGGAAAAAATAGCTAAAATCGTAATTTTCGACCACGCGGCGGTAAACGGCGGGAGTATGCGTCTATGAGTACCCTGGGCAACACTGGGTTCTCTATTTGTTAAAAGAGAATATTTATACATTATTATCAATATGTATAAAATGAGTCTGTGTACAATTAACAATTTGTATGTTTCTTTTACATATTACTGTTTACAATCAAAGCTTTATAGCATCATAGCTTCGTTTCCTATTCCACTGGTTTTTTTGGCGTCTTCCTGGAGAATATGGAGATATTTTTTTCATAGACAAAAAGATCAATTGACTGTAATCTCAATTCATTTGATTATCTGGTATATCTTTATAAATTTAGTTTAACCCAGTACTGCTGAGACATCAAAATAAAATTTAAAATTGTCGCTTTTTAACTTACTAATAATGGAATGCTGCAGATATCTTTTTTAAATTTAATGATTATACTGAGCTCTTTTAAACTGTTCCTGCGAATTCATGTCTATTTATTAATTTTTCAAACTACTGAAATGTAGGTATACTAGTATAAAACCCCAAAAAAAAATAATCAAGACGACATTTTATAAATTCTTTCGATGTCTCCTATAAGTATTGGGTTAAACTAAATATTATTTTTTTGCTGCATAAAGATTTTTAGTAAATTAAAAAATCAAAAAATGCATAATAAAAAGATTTTATAATATTCAATAGTTTTTTATATGAAATCTAGACTTAAGGGAAAATTTTCAAGGTGCTCTTTTTCATCTTTCTCAAATAAACACAAACGTTTGCCGATTTTTCTGTTGAAATGGCAGAATTTTAAAAATAAAAACAGTGTTTGGTCTAATTTTTTCAATTTCAATCGGACATAAACCATACCTTAGGTCGTGTTAGTTACCAAAAAATTGGGTCCGTTCGGAAAATCGTTTTGACGTTTTTTAATACAAACGTCAAACAGACAAGGAAATTATACATATAGATTAAATTGTTATCCTAGGAACGACGACCGAGTACTTATGAAAATCTGCGTGGGTTTCCTAGCTCTGAATTTCCTTGGATTGTAAGTATAAAGTAATATTGATAAATACCTAATGACCACATGAATGAAACATCCGTTTTCAAGTCTATTATTTAGGTTGGAATAATGCAGAATGGATTTCTGATGTGTACAGGTAGAAATGAGGATCATTGGCCATTTTTTTCACAGTTTTCTGCTTATTTTTTTTGGCATATTTAGAAGAGTTTAATTCTGTAAATTACGCTCTTTACATCTGCTGCTAAAATTCCGAGATTAAAAGTTATTAATTTTTAGATTTGAAAAAATTAGGATATTTTAACAATTTTTTTTTCGAAAAAGTTCACTGGATATTTACCGTTTGTGAATCGGACATGGTAGCCTTTGAATGCATTGTTATTTGAAATTAAGTTAATTAGTCTCTATTAATGTTTGAAAACTTAGGAAAAATTCCCCATTTTTGTTCACAGGCCACGTGGTTTCACAAACATTCATACTAACCTCAGCATCTTGTATTCTATCCGGGAACACAGGACAGGTAGGTTGTGTTTATCTTATGGGGTAGACAATAAAACCTGGACATCTGAATCACCTTGTTCATGTTTTCCCCATTGCACATTTTTGATTTTATGTGGGTTTCTGTAATATGAGTAATATAATAAGTAGTAATCATAGATTAATAAACAATACAGATAGAACAATAGATTAATAAACAATACAGATAAAACAATAGATTAATAAACAATACAGATAGAAAAATAGATTAATAAACAATACAGATAGAACAATAGATTAATAAACAATACAGATAGAACAATAGATTTCGTCTTTCCAAGATTTAGGAGTGACACAGCTTTTTAGGGAATTTCATCATTTCAATTATTATTCAATTATAAAAAAATTGTAAAACAATTTTATGACAGCATTCAAAAAAATTTTGCCACTGAAATTTGATTTATGAAGTAATAAAAACATAATTGAATTTTACAGTTTTCTTTATAAATGATATTTCTTATCATTATTTATTTTCAAAAACACAGTTATCCCTGTCAAACATATTTTTGTTTAGATTCCATATATTCAACACACTGAGGATAATTTCTCTGTCAAGAAAATTATCATTCATCATGGTTGGGATAGGTAAACATCATGGTTGGGATAGGTAAACATCATGGTTGGGATAGGTAAACATCATGGTTGGGATAGGTAAAACATAAACCAATTGGTTGCTACATCCAGATTAAAAAAAAATGTGTAGTGCAGTACATTTTTTTTTTTGGGGGGGGGGGGGTTTCAACATTTTGTGATATTTTAATTTTATACAAAATAAGAAGTTTGGGAAGAAATCATCATCATTGAAGCTTCTCAGACTTTATAATGAGCTGTTTATTTTTTTTACCTGGGCATAGGGACTAGGGAGACATTAGAACTCCTTCCAAAATAGATGCGAGATTCAAGCATTTAAAAATATTGAACATTTTGTTCGAAAGTAAAAGCAGAATATTGGGAAGTTAGGAAGAATTTGTGAGAATATTTAAACCTTCTGTTCAAAATTTCCTAACAAAATGTTCGCAACATCAAAATTAAAAATGCTATCGGTAGTTCGATATCATACGAACATTTTTAATAGATATAATTAATAATATTATTGATATCTATTAAAAATGAAAAATTATTAAATTCAAATAATAAAAGGAGCAAATCTAAGTTTTTCATGCTTGTCTGGGATATCGTCGGTTTCAGATTTGTTGCGTATTGATGAATATGATCTGTTAAAACCTACGATTTTTACACAAATATTTATATTTATATAAATTTTCGTATAAATTTGACACAGTTTTATATCAATTTCTCGAGACAGGAGCATTATATAGAAAGAACTCTTATGGGTCTCGATTAACTCCTAAAAAGCTTAGGTTTCAGCCTATACCCTCTTTTATTTTTCATTTACAGTCCCTTTAAGATATGAATTTGTGAGAATTCTCAAAAATTCTGTTCATAATTTCGAAGGCAATGTTTGCAGTGCAGTAACATTTGTTTCTGAATGAATTTTGCCTACATTTCTTATTCTTAATATTATCTAAATAATATTTTTTTAAGATTAACTGGACTAAATGATTTTGCTCTGCTGGAGATTACATCTTTTATAAATTCGACCATTTGTATCAAAACCCAACAAGGTAAATTAATGTAGATAGAAGTCTGTTAGATCATGATTAATTTTACAGATAAAGCTTTATGTTCCTGTTCTGTGATTGAGCGGAAATAAATTAATTGAAACATTTAAATTTTAACCATAATTTCTTAGTTTATTTTTTTTTCTTTAAAATTGTAATTTTGTACATTTTTGTTTTTTGTACAGTTTAACCCAGTAGTTCGGAGGCATCGAAAGAATTTAAAAATGTCGTATTCTTAGCTTACTGCTAAGTGTTAATAGAATGCTGAAGATATTTAGTTTTTTTTAATCTAATGATTATATGGAGCTCTTTAAAACTCTTCCCGTGTATTCATGGCTATTTACATATTTTTCCAATTACTGAAATTTAGTTTAAAAAGTAAATTTAAAAATTGTCAAGACGACATTTTATAAATTCTTTTGATATCTCCGAAGTACTGGCCGGGTTGATCTGTAGATAAAATCTAAAAAAGTAACAAAAAAGATAGATTTTTTTTAAATAGGTCTAACTTTTTGTTTTTTATCATTATTTTCTAGATAAAGAAGCTGATGAGGTGGATGAGGTCCTGATAGGTCATTTTAACGCAAACCCTCGTAACTCTGTAGACACTGTTTACAAACAATCAATAACCGGTTCCTCGAGTCTAGAGGAGAAAAGGATCTTAGCAAACTTTCTGGTGAATACATTTTTAATTCAAAAAATATCATCATTGATTTATTAAAATTCTTATATCAAAAACCTTCTATGCATATAACTTCAAAGACGACTGGACGGAATTATTTCTTTTTTCTACATTTTTGATTTTACTGCAACCATAAGATTGTTTGTTTGTTTGTCACATCATTTAGTTTAGCTTAAAAAATAATTGTCCAAATCTTTGTGGCAACTCACATGACGTATAAAACAAAAATTTTGTAGACATTTCTATTAAAAATGCACCAATTTAAACAGAAAAATCAGAGCAATAGTTAGAAGCTAAAATTGTTAAAATTGAAGCGCCCTAAAAGCCTAATTTGTATACAAACAAGGTCCTCAAGGAATAAGGATGTAATGCAAGGAAAGTTATTTCAGAAGTATACACATATGTTGTACTGCAGTGTACTGTCTCTGGGCGGTAATGTAAACACAAAATGGATGTCAAAGCCTGGCGTGATCCATCTTTCACATAAAAAAATCAATGAAATATTCTGGTCATAGGAAACTATTATTTGAATTATCAAAATTATCAAAATTTAGTGCTTATAACCTCCTCGGATACTAAACGAACACTGATGCATCTATTCTTGTTTACAAATTCCACCCAAAGAGAACTGGTTTCAATATGTTAGCAGAGTATACACGACCGCGATTAACTTTCCTTGCATCATAACCTTGACTGTCCCTATGTTTAGGTTGGAGGAGGTGGTCTGGTGAGTAAAGTTGGAGATAAATATGAACTACAGGCACAGATTTAATAGTTTAGATCCATCCACATTTCACTCTTTATAAAAGGTTATCATAATCATAAACAAATATTAATATCAATTCACTCTTACCTAAGCTTTAAGATTTGAGAAAAGTGATTTCGTTAAAAATTGGAATTTTTGCAAATGGAGATTCAAAATTAGAATTGTGTCTACAGTTTCTTTGTGCCTTGTCATTGTTCCGTGTGTGTTTATAAACCTCAGTTCGGTAGTGGAATTTTTAGCATTCGATGAATCTGTGACTTGAACAGGGTATTCTGGCAAATACTTACAGCAGCATTCAACCTACACAATCGATAGGAATAATATACAACAAAATAATTATAACTTTATTATAAAGGATACTTAAACTTAAAAAGTCCTCGAAACTTTGGGGGTCTAAATTTATCAAATTATTTTCTTTCTCTTTTATTAATGCCAAAGTACTTTTATTACAATAGGCTTTCCTTTTTTCATTTTATGCGCGTCAATTAAAACTAAACATAAATAGATTAAATAATCTGAGATGGAATTTAAAGAATTTGAGCCGCGGTTTAAATATGCCAAAACCCGGTTTAAATTAAGCGCCGGCTAAAATCTTGAAACATTTGATACATTTTTAAGTGCAACCATATTTAAACCGAGGCTTAAATTTAAACCGCCGCTCAAATTCTTTAAATTCGGCCAGAGGTTGTAAAGTTATAGGGTAGGGACTATAAAATGTGAGTAGGTGGCAAAGAATTAATTCCTTTCTTTAAACATTATTTACAGTGAGGACTAATGAAACTGTGGAATAGGAAGACGAGATGCACGTGCATTCAAAATAGTTATTAACCAATATATTATTGGGTCCGTCCTAGTATACGTCCTATCAATTTTGTACATGACCACTTATTTTTTCAGCAAATTTATTATCATTTGTTTTTTATTATTAGGGTGACAATTTCAGGGCCAAGCGCTGCGGCAAAAACAGGCTAGAGGCCTAGCGCTGCGGCTAGGACAGGCTAGGGGGCCAGGTGCTGTGGCCATGACAAACTTTTTCCATGTGTTAAATATGAGATGCATGTACAAAATTGATAGGAGGGGGGGAAGGGGGGAGGGGTACACAATTTCGGTGTTTCATGTTCATTGGGCAATTTAAAGCCAAAACTTGAGTCTAATATTCGTCTTCCTGTACCACAGTTTTATGGGTTCTACTGAAGAAAAATAATATAAATTTTTTGTATATTTTATGTATTTTCAGTGACATTTACAAACTTGCATATATCCTGGATGTCGTCTTCTATACAGAATAATAATTTATTTATGTGGAACAGCTCTTAATTTGTTAATAAAAGAAATAACAAAATTAGTTTACTCTCCATGTGCATATAGTTTCAGTAGAAGTAAATATTTCCATTTAATGATAGCGCCGATTAAAGGACTCATATCTCTATAATTGGATAATGACGAGATGATAGAAAGATAAATGTTACCTTACAACCATACTTTTCCTATTGGTTCAGAATAGACAACAAGCACATGACTGAACCCTGATTGGATCAGGCGCTAATGGACTCGGCATACAGCAGTGGATTGCAACATAAACCTTAGTACAATGGAAATAAAAATAATTGGATTAGAAAGACGACATTAAAGTAATCTTCTTCATCTTTTTTGCAAGTCTGTGGATTTGTTTGTATCAAATTAACGTCAAAACGGATGAACCGATAGGGCCAAAGTTGCGTGTGGGACCTCACAAGAATAAATTGTTTACTCCAAAATATTTCGATTTCGTAAAATTTGGAAAATCCATTAAAAAGATAAATCTACTAAATATACTTTTTTAGCAGGCCACATTTATTAAATATTTACTTTTAAACCTCTAATGCATTACTTCTTCTCTTAGGAGTTAAGTTATTGCCACAATTGTCTAATCCCAATATTTGTGTAGATGATGGTGTAAACGTTTGATATTTCAAACTTAGAATATTTGAACTGACAGTGTTAATAGTTTAAATTACCAAAGGTTTACAAAATAGAGTTATCGGATTCAAAATCTGAGTTAATGGCATCACTCCATCATTTGAAGCATGAGGCTTAGTTACGAAGCTGTTTTCATTTTTAAAAATTTGATAAAATTGTGAAAACAAAAACCGTTAAATCAAACAGCTACAGGGTCCCACGAACTCAAAAATGTTAGAATTGCCATTTCCAAAATATGTTGTCTGTCTTATTTTAATTGTTTCAATATTATCGGATTCATTCAGATTCACCAGTTCATGGTTTTATTTAATATTATTGAAATCTAAAGAAATTTTTAATTTTGACAGCACAAAACTGCAGACCACATTATTGAAATGATGACTTGAAGAATTTTGTGGTTCTTGTTTCAAGAATCATATAAAGGTTACAAAAGTAGGTTGACTACTGAATGTCACAAATGAACTCAGATTTTGAAGACGACATTTAATTCGTCATATTTCGTGAGATATCTTGCAGTTTTTATTTAGAAAAATTGTCCTATGCGCATCTTTTAAATATACACATTTGAATATTTTATGTACATACAATGTGTCTCGGCGTCATATTATATTTCTTTGCTAATTTCTAGGTCTCCTAGGTCAAGGCATGTAAATTATAATTATGTTGATTGTTAATAGCAAAGATTAATAAACATATAAATAGAGCACTAGATGTCGTCTTTTCAAAATTTAGCTCAAAGGAATTATGCGTTGAATGACAAGACAGATAGAGAGCATGCGCGAGCGATTCATGGTTTACATCCATTTTTTTCAAATATATAAACTTTAGCTCTGTAGCTTAACTAAAAAAAGTTATTAACCATATCTTATTTTTTAAAAAACCGACCCGCTGCTTGACTGTCCTCCACCCTACCCTATGCATCAACAAAAAAAGTGTAGTTAAAAAAGTGAAGAAGTTTTAGAATAATAATGTCTACTGTTTAAGGGGTCCACCCCCACCCCCATTGTGAAAAGGTGAAGAATGGAATTACATTTTTGAAATCATAAGTAACCCCTAAAAAATCTTAAAGACGCGTGTTTCAGCGTTTGTTTACCTTATCACGATAACGTGAACAAAAGCAAAAAGATGTTTTTCATGCATAGGGTAGGATGGAGGACTGTCAAACGGATGATCGGTGTATAAAACAAATCAGGAAATAACTTATTTTTATTATTAATTAAGCTACAGGTCTAAAACTAATTTGACTGAAATTGGTTGTAATTACATGTGTCACATGTTAGTATTGTCAAAAGTAAAATTAATAGTATTCTTCAACATGGTTTTGGCGTACTTTTAGTAACATGTAACACGCTCCCCTATCTAAACTCTAAGGGCAAAATCAAAGAGTGTGGGGAGGGTTTACCCCCCCCCCCCCTCAGGATTTGGTTAATTTTTCGGTGGCATCGTTCTTGGGCTCGGGAAATCCGTTCGTTCTCGTGAAAAAAACCGGTTGAATCCAAAAGAAAACTAATCTTTTAGACAAACAAGACCCGGTTATTAGCTATTTTGCTATTCTGCAAAACTGAATAACGATTGTTTAAGCAGTGAGATGTCTTATCCTTGAATCTTATCTGATAGATGATAAACAGTAGACGTCTTAATTGGTCGGCCATTGAGGTATTTACCCAAAAATCAGAATTGAACTCAGTGGTATGGAAGACGACAACTGAGTGAGGCTCTTCCATATATGCTAGAATTACAGCGTCTATGGATAAATCAGATTGTATGATTTATCTTCAAACATTGTTTTAATTAGTGGTAACCAGAAAACATTGTGTTTTGATTGTCTTTTTATTTGTATAAAGTTTTGATTCTGACGTCTAATAACAATTGCAGATTTCCCAAAAATATGATTGAGAGTGAGACTTGACATTCTTGATTAGTTAGTTGCAGGATTTTTGCCAAGGGGAGGTTGCGAGAAGACTTGCCGAACACTTGCATATTGCATCAATGTTTATCAAGGGGGTGGGTGGTAATTTTAGTTGACAAAAAATAACGTTAATTTTGAAAATAATAAAAACAAAATGTAACTAATTTATTTGAGAGAAAACATCCCTTTTCAGATGGGGGTAAGCTCATCTTTTAACCTTTGCCCCCTAATTGAGGGCTATTGCCCCCCCCATGTGTAAGTTCGAGTAAAAGGTTAAAGAGAAGACATACGCTGAACTCCAACCTTCGAGTGAGCGAGGTAGGGAAGACTTCACTGCCGCGCTTAATTAAAAGCATGATTAAGGGAGGATGACATTTGTAGATCGAGATTGAATCCTAGCCGCAGCGCGATCGGCCCAGCAAGAGTCATAACTTAACCTAACCCGTGGCCGCAGCGCTTGGCCCCCTAACCTGTCCGAGCCGCAGCGCTCGGCCCAGAAAATGTCTTAACCTAACCTAACCCTAAATAAAAGAAAGTGTCATAACTTAAGCAAACCCGTGGCCGTAGCGCTCGGCCCCCTAGCCTGTCCTAGCCGCAGCGCTCGGCCCAGAAATTGTCTTAACTAACCTAACCCGTGGCCGCAGCGCTCGGCCCCCTAGCCTGTCCTAGCCGCAGCGCTCGGCCCAGAAAGTGTCTTAACCTAACCTAACCCTAAAAAATACTAATTTAATTGAAAATTGTTGAAAAAGTGGTCATGTACAAAAGTAAAATCTGCAGTGAAGTCTTCCTCACCTCGCACACTCGAAGGTTGGAGTTCAGCGTTTGCCAACGATTAATTGAGAAATGTCATTTTCGTTTATAGAATTCCACGGAATTGGAAGGAAATATTAGTAATCATTTGTAATTTGCAATATTTGAAGCACCAATCAAAATTCAATTCAATAATTTACGGTTTGACTAAGTGTTATAATGGAGAGTTAGCGGTTTGCCTAAGTGGTATAATGGAGAGTTTACGGTTTGACTAAGTGGTATAATGGAGAGTTTACGGTTTGACTAAGTGTTATAATGGAGAGTTTATGGTTTGACTAAGTGGTACAATGGAGAGTTTACGGTTTGCCTAAGTGGTATAATGGAGAGTTTACGGTTTGACTAAGTGTTATAATGGAGAGTTTATGGTTTGACTAAGTGGTACAATGGAGAGTTTACGGTTTGCCTAAGTGGTATAATGGAGAGCTTACTGTTTGACTAAGTGGTATAATGGAGAAATTACGGATATTAAACTTTTTCAACTATTTGTTCATTATCGATCGACGATGATTAAGGTTGATTCTAATGAAGAAAATATTTATATAGCAACAATTAAATGTAGATAACAAATCAACACAAGAAAGTTCTCTAAAAAGAGTTTTTTAAAATAAGGTCTTAAAATTTAAAAGTCCTCAAAATGTCTGGGAAAAATGTTTATTTTCTTTCCCAAGTAACCGACACAGCCTCACAGGACTTCATTTCCAGGGTCAGGTTATATTGGAACTTTAGTAAATTGCAACTTTTTACCCCAGTGGACAGTGCTTACGATCCGGATCCACATAATATGCGGATCCATGGATCCTGATCCCAGGGTCAAATATTAACAAAAACTAAGAAAAAATATTTTCCTCTCTAAACCAAAATCTGAACTGTTGAAAAAAGAGAGTTTGTCAAAAAGTCCCTTCTCTCTTTGAGGTTCAAGTTTTAGCATTAAAATAATAATAAATAATAAACAAAGGTGAAAGTTTTTTCAATTCTTCTGATGTTGTTACAAAAATTAGTAAATTTTAAAGAATGTTAATGGCCTGGATCCATTTTTTCTAGTGCGGATCCAGGATTCGTATCCGCATCTAAACCAAAAACAAATGGATCCTATGCACTGCCAGTGAATTATTTCAAGAAACTTTTTTCCCCATGACTGCAGATTCGTTTGCAATGCAGTACATTTTTTGCATTATTATTTTTAAATATTTTGTTAAAAAAGACTTATTTTCATCACATTTTATTAATTCATTTCAAACATGTTTACAGTTTACGATATAATGATTGAAAGCTAAATTTCCTGATTTCTATAAGTTGAATTAAACTCTGTCCTGGATATGCTGATTTCTATCACTTGAAAACACGAGGACACCCCATCCAAACATCTTAGATTTTTAGCAGTTTATAGCACACAGAACAATAACATACTTTTCACCCTTTCAGCGTGGAGGAAAAGGCAGATGGACTTTCTGGTCCCCATTTTCTTTGTAACTGAGATAGATTAATTTCAAGGCGTTCCAGACCACTTCCGGTTCCCCCACGTGACAAAAGTTTGTAGCTGCCTACACTTCCGGTGAGGGGGTCGCCGCCATTTGCTTTTGTTGTGGGACTGTCCTTTTATTCCTATTGTGTGAGGTGTCAGCGCAAATTTCTATTTCCTTCCTGGATATCTTTACAGAGCCTGAACAGAAAAATTATAAATAGTTGATCAGAAATGTCAAGAGAAAATTATGAAGGGTTAGAAAAATAAGGTCAAATGTTTCATTTAAACGTTATCAATTCAAAATAACCTAATCAAGAGGGTTTTTTCTTTCTTTATATTTTCAATCTAAGCAATGCAAAATTCTAAAAGTCAATTGAAGAAAACCCGCGAAAACTATGTGTACACTTTACAGTACACACTTTACAGTATACACTGTACAGCTGATTTTACCTGATATTTATCCTGATATGCCTCGTATTCTGACATATTACTGGAAAGTCCAGGTCTGAAGAAAGCTTGATGATTCCCCATATAATGAGATCCAGCGTAACCCTGAAATTATTTTTGAAATTATTTTGTTTTGATAAAAACCTTATAAAACAGACTTTCTATCTGTCTTGTAATTCTTTAGAGAGAGGTCCTGTTCCACGCCGACTACGCGTAACCTCAGGGTTATTGTGAAAAAAATACTTATAAATCTTGGAAAGCCGACATAGAGTGTCCGTTTCTGTTATTTTAATCAATCTATGAGCTATACAATTAGTGGTTGTATTAAAAAATTGTTCGATTTATTTTACATCTTGAAAGTCCAGACAAACAGAGTTGCCCAAAAATGGATGAGAACTGAGACTTCAATAATAACATTTAACTAATTTTGTGTTAATGTGTTATTAGAATTCGTATGCATTGAATACAGCTGATAAATTAAAAAATTGATGAAAGTACAAAATCAAATCTGTACTATGTATCTATCTACAGCTAGGGATCAAGTTATGTATTTTTCATGCACAATGTATATTTGTACTGCGTACATACCTGGTAGTATGGCAGTTCCATATTGTTGTACCCAGGGTAACCGGAGTACCCATTGTAATTGCACAGAGAGGGAGGAGAAAGGTTTCCAGTCTTAACCTATACAAATAAGAAAAAACTAAGTATTATTGATATTGAGCTATTTTTATTTTAAGAACTTAAAACTGATCAATTTGTTTTAAATAAAAGTGTACTGCAGTCTCTAGGAGGAATTTCAACATGGCTGAGTAGAACTATTTTTCATTCCTCCCTGAAATGCAGTGTACACTTTTCCTGGGAACAAACACTTTTGTTCCTTTATCTTACATACAACCAGAAATTGATTGTATCGAGGTTGCGTTATTTTATTTAGAATTATCACTCAACCTCGAATACAAATATACCGCCCGACTTCAGGAATAGAAGAAGACGCCATAGAATCGAGAATTATTATTATTTATAAGACAAAAATAAATTTTTTAAAAATGCCTTGGAAAGGCATAACATTAAGAAAAAAGTACTATACCTGCATCTGAACTAATGTAGGTGGGGCTCTACTATTCCCATCTTTCATTTCTTGTAGACGAGAATCAAAAACACTACCAGGGCCGTCCAGGCCTTCAGGCGGAGTTATCGGCGACCAAAACGACGAAACCGCCGTGGGGGTTGGGTAGTCTGACCCGGGAGTGAGAGCGGGTGAAGGATAATCGCCGATGGAAACTTTTTCTCGTCCGCTGGCGGAGAAAATATATCCTGAGCTGCTGTCGGCGGCACCGGTTGGGGATCGAGCTTCGGTTTTAATGAAAGATGTGGATGAAGGCGGGGTAGAGGCGGGGACAGGACTCGAGGATTTTTTCAATTTTGGCGGGCTTTTCGTCGAGTTTGCCGCGTCAGATTCTGAATTGGTTACAATAGGTTTTCCTTGGGCAGCTTGCTGGCGGATCTTAGCACGACGGTTTTTAAACCAAACCTGCATTAATCAAAGCTAAAAAATATTCATTTTACAATTTACTAAAAAAAATTAAGTTAAGAAAAATGAATATACCTGTACACGCGATTCAGGTAGGTTAATCTTCAGTGCTACTTCCTCTCTCATAAAAATGTCTGGGTACCTGAAAAAAAATTTTATTTTTAAATTATTGTATAAAACAATTGTTATACACATATTTAATGTGTCACTAAACAGGTTATATGATTAATAAATAATAATCATAAATGTTTCAAAAGAATTTTGATTGAACATTTTGATTTAATTGTAAATATTTGAAACTTTACCTTGTTTTTTGAAAAAGTGTTTCCAGAACATCTAATTGTTGTCTTGTAAATGTTGTTCTTTCCCGTCTCTGCTTCTTTCCATGCACTAAAAACGAGTATATAAAAAATCAATTCAGTTTTTTGTTGATTTTACTTGTTTTTGTTTACAATTCTTACTTTGATTGCTGTACTGTACTGCGTGCATTGGATCCAGACCCATTCCTAGAGGTCCAAGGCCCATGTGATAAGGCATACCTCCACCAGACTTTAGGTACATAGAGGACATTGAGGACATAGATGAGGGGGAGAAGGAGGACGGAGAGAAGGATGAAGACGAAAAGGAGGACTGTGAGAATGGGGTTGAATACGCCATGATACTGTCCTGAAACAAAACAGAAATTATTACAAATTCAATGATTATGATTGAAGATTTAGAATTTAGAAATATAAAACATGTTTAAGAGGCTTTAAACAAAAATATTATTCTTACAAATATATTTATTGTTTAAAATTTATTTCCTATTATTATGTCCCCTAAGAACCATATGTTCTATCTAAAAGTTCCAACTCCCAAGAGTTCTTCTTATGTATAGTTGAACAAGTTCTCAAGTTTCAGATAGTTAGACAGAGAGTTAGTTCAGAGTAAGATAGATAGATAGATAGGTCTCCAGGGAGTGTATATCTAAACCAGCGGAAAATGGTTGGTTTGCAAACAGAGTTCTAAACCATCTGGAACCAATGGAGGGGGGGGGGAGTGAGGGGCTTAAACAAATACACTGGAGTCATTTTTAGACATGCATTAGTTAATAATATCTTATATAGGGACAAAGTGATTACATCTAGATTTTAATTTCTTTTTCAAAATCGTATGTTTCGACTAACTTTTCTATCACTCGCTACTGATCTTGATGTACATTTGTAACAATGTACATACCTAGCTTAATAGTCCATATACAGTATATAACCCTACTCCCCCCCCCTGTATAATGTATAAATGTTCTGAACCTGGTTGATTATATTATCCGTGATATCACTTATACACCATCACTATATCGCATTAGCAGTATCAACACTAGACCGAATTCCCCAGTAAGCAGCTAGGAGGGGGAAATTTATCTAAAAAATCCTGGGGAAATTATTCCCAGGACAGTGATAGAATTATCACTTGCAAGAAAAGGTGGATTATTGGCCGAGTTGTGTATCCGGGTTGGATTGGTGTACTGTGTACTGTTGGCGCTAAGGGGTGGAGAGCGCAAAGAGAGCTCAGAGATGTGAACGGTAGCGTGGTTCAAAACCAACTAAACTTCCAACCTTAACCCTATACAGTAGTCCACCACCTGAACATGGTAAGTAGGGAGGGGGCGAGGGGGGGGCTGGAATGAAAAAGGGAGGGGGGGGGCTACCTGTCAATCATCCCCTAATTTTAACCAACCCCCCCCCCCTCTACTCTCTCATCAAATTTAACCCTTCCTTGCCTTCCCCCCTTACTCCCATTTGGACAGATTGGACAGTAGGATAATCCATGGGAAGGGGGGGGGGAGGTAACCTGTATTTATCCAAATTAAGATGTGAAAATAAATGAGTCTTGTTGAGGAAATATTGAACAGATTTTAGCAAGCAATACAATAAAACCTTTTAATAATTAATACTATTGCACTAGGTTTGCAAGTCAATTTCTGTTCTTATTTTGAAATTTAAACCTAAAATGTATTTTTTAAAGCTATGTTTATAGTTCTCAATATTAATAAATGCATTTAATAAATTTTGAAATGTATTTTACTCTTAAAGGTCAAGTTGAACACGCAAAAATGTTTAGCAAAAACAACTAATTAAAAGACCAACATTTCATTTGCAAGAATTTGTGATTTATAATTGTTGCCCTTCTATTCCATCCATATTTTTATGAAAATTTGAACAAAAACGTGAGATTGAGAAAAAAAAAATTTTTTAAATATTAGTTTTTGATATTGAAGTTAGTTTTAATCAGACGAAAACAAATTTTAAATATTAATATCTAGAATATCAAAAGTTTTCTTTTGAACTTTAATCCTAGCTTAGAAAGTATTTTACCATGTCATGATATAAATTAAAATTTGAAAATTTTACAAGTTTTCCTCCGAATCCTGGAACCAAAACTCGGAGAGCGGAAAATTGAAAATGGGCAGAAATTTGGGATTAAGTGATTAAAGGGGGGCGGTGGTAGGATGGAGAGGGAGAAAAGGGGGTGAGGGGGGCTACTGGTTCTGCATAGCAGGGGGGGATAGCTACCTAGCCACCTTATTATCAGCTTGTTGTAACAGTATATCATGATAACAAATTATTAGCAGATAATCCGCCAGTTTCCACCATTTTGTTTAGGACGCCATCTTTGTTTCTAGTTTTAGGTTTATCCTACTTAGTCCTCATATACTTGTCACCATAATACCAACCCAGGTTATTATTCAATTATATTAATCTATAATAATCTTAAATAAGCAGGTAGCAAGATTAGGCCCCACACCTTGTAATTCCCACAGATATATATATACATATAATAGATAATAGGAACACAGAATTATTAAAAACTGTTCCAAAAAATCGTACAATCATCTGAATAATATAATGTCAAATATGGCGAAAGTAATTTTCTGGGAAAAGGCATGATACAATACAAGTTTTCAATGTTAAAAGAAAGCCAATAATTTTGTTCAAGTTGTCAAAATTACTGAAAATATTTCAAAATTGAGGACGTTTTGTTCCAAACAGCGAACAGAATGTTAGGGGTTTAAGGAATGACACAATAGAAAGATGTTTCTAACATTTAGTTCATATTTTTGAACAAAATGCCCTTGGTTTTATAATAATTTCGATATTTCGAAATTGCGATCAAAATGTCAGGGTTTTCTGACAGTTAGGTATGTTTTGTTTAAATTCCCAGTTTTCGATAAATTAAAATAAAACTCCGCCAGAAATTGATATTATGTGTGCGTTGAAAAAGGATTAAAAATTGATTTGAAAAATGAATGGTAAAAGGAATAAGATTTAGCGAAACCCCCCACCTTCTCCATCCTTACATTTTGGCTCAACAAATTTTCTTAAAAAATTATTTTTTAAATATAATTCTTTGATATTTCAAACTTAAATTGTTTGATCCAACAGAATTTATGGTTTGAAATATCTAAGGTCTTTGGCTTGCAAAGATGTAAAAGATTTGAAAATCATATTTTGTGGCAAAGGCTCAATTTATTTGCTCTTAATTCTGCGTGCACTCGATTGATTTATATTGACAATATCTATTTTGTACATCGGATTTTGCCCCAAAAAATTGCAGTAGATTGCTTTCTGATTTTGGTATATTTGAATACGTATAGCTCTCAAATTATCAACATTATTCGTTTCCTCATTTCCTATTCTTCTACAATTTAGTCCAATTCTGGGATAATCTCTTCACCCCGCCCTAAATTTTTGNCCCCTACCCCATCCCAATTTGACAACAATGTGTAAAAACGTAGGTATTTTGATTTAAATACACTCTAAGAAATATTTAAAATTTTCATCAAACTTTGCTAGATGAAAATTTGACATGTCTTAGAGTGTAATAAACAGTGAAAAATAAACATATTTTATTTGTTGCGAGAAAAAAATTTGATTTTCTATCTACTGTTCTTCTTAATGTTTTATACCTTGAAATTAAAAAGTGGATCTATGTAAATAAAATTCTTGGATTTTGGACAATTTGTTGGGTTTTTTCTCCGAAAAAAAGGTTAAAACACAAATAAAAAATGAATTTTTAAAAACAAATGGTGAATTAAGTATAAGATTTGTCAACGATATTCAGGAAACAAAAGAATTTAAATAGATTCATCAAAAAAGGAGGGGTGGGGGTGTTAAATAGGCAGTTGTTCTTGCGCGCGCCTCATTTCAATGAAGAAATAAAATATGACACACACGAAAAGAAAATTAGTTCATTTAAAACAGTTTTGTCTTTTATCGATAGCTCTTAATGAAAACATATAATATTTCAATCTTACGTGAAATTTAGTTCAGTTTGAAGTGTTACGTCATATTTTACAAGAACGTTTGTTTTAACTTTGCATGGAGTTGGATTTAGTAAGATTATACAGAGCGTCCCATATCATATTAGATTATTTCCAAGCTTTAACGCCAAAATAAACACATAATACTC
The DNA here is from genome assembly GCF_000591075.1 of Eurytemora carolleeae. Lineage (NCBI taxonomy): Eukaryota > Metazoa > Arthropoda > Copepoda > Calanoida > Temoridae > Eurytemora > Eurytemora carolleeae. The sequence goes on from NW_019396206.1 coordinate 322,687, forward strand.
GAAAAACCTAGCATTTTTTAGAAGAAAATTTTTACATTAGTCTTATATAATTTTACAAAATGATTCAATCTATGATAGGGGACACGCTGTATTAAAAGACGCGTTAAACTCAAAGCTGGCTTTATGGCATTACAAAATTCTTTGCCAGTACGGCTAAAACATGTTTTAAACAGGGGGCGAAACGTCATAGGGGTGTGTCTGTACCAAAAGAGTGTGTGTAAGTAATAACGAACCGAAGGTATGTACTGTTAGTTTATACAGTACATCATAATCTTGGCATTTGTACAGTCTAGATGAGTATATTTGTTTATTGTTAATTGTTTAATTAAAAATAAGTTTAATATACATGTATTTAAGTCATTTATATATTTAAGTCAACACTATAAGCCACATTTTCATGCAAAGAATATAATTTGATTAAAGTTTACAATAAGCTACTCGTTATTCAAGTTTAATTATAATTGATGACATTGTCTGTAATTTCCTTGACTGTAGTCATGTTGTGTGTCTGTGCCAAAAAGTGTATGTGTGGAATAACGAACTCGTCTGCAAAGTAGTGCGACTGGCTTTCTTATGCCAGACCAGCGCCATTTTCCTTCCCTTTATTCTTATTCCCTGGTTTTAAATTGTGAGCATTGAATAACTTAAAAAAAACGGACACAATAATATCCAAAAATGTATCACTAAGCAAAAAAAGCGAAGAATTGTTTTAATTTTTAACTATTTTACCACGATCACAAAAGCTGCACTCTTAATTTAACTTAAATCTTTCTTTAACTGTTTAAGAATTTGTTATTTATTTTGATTTATATGCGTACTACAGATGTACAGTATATTCTTATTCAAGAAATATATATAAGGAAGATTCATGTTGACTTTTGTGTACTGCAATGTTTATTTACGTTTATCCAACTAAAATTCAAATAAACTTGAGATATGAAATTGGATTGAGATTTTTAGTTGATGAAAAGAAAATAACTTCACTGTTAAAAAAGTTTCCTAGAATTTTTGTTCGAACTTGAAAGAATTTTGAAATTATGAACTTACTTTGGTTCGAAATGTTATTGATGTCTATAATGTTTGTCAATCTGTCTGTCTATTTATCTGTGTAAAAGGATGTATTCAAGATTTAAACAATTCTCAGAATTATCTGTTTTTAATCGGTTTCAATCCTTTTGTTTTGAATACTTAGTTCATAGTTCTCAAGTTCGGGGAATTAAATAGAAAAACAAACAAGAAAACAAATTTCCTCCTAAACCCAGCAAACACCACCTGCAGTTCTAGCTGCAGCCTAGCATAATGCAAACTGGGTCCTCTCAACCATTATGGCTTGGCTTCAATGCAACCATGAAAAATATGTCAATAAAAAAAAGCATGTTAGCATTAGCAATTTATGATTTGAAATATTCTTTTTCTTACACCCCCTCTTAAGCGAATAAAAAAACTATTTGCTTAGACACAGAGAAAGTAATTATTACTAGACACACTTTTAAAAATACCTTTAAAAGGTATTTTTTTCTTAATTTTTCTGCTGAAGCCACTAGAATCCCTACAACAGAATTCTAACCTTCCAAAAATACCTACAATACCTTGGAAACTCCTCTAACCTCCCTCCAACTAGGGTTGTTAATCGTTTTTAAAAACGATCAAAAACAATGGGTCACAATGAACGAACCATTGAACTTTTTAAAAGTTAAAAACAAAACAACGATACGATCGTTTTCTTAAAAAACGGTCGTTTGAAAAAAAAACGCTAATAAAGGTGTCAATTACTTTCAATTTGTTTTTTTTTTTCAGGAGGATAAGTTTTTCAATGTTTTATTTTATAGAGAGAAATTTCCTGAATGTTTCTAAGTTTTTTTCTGATCAAAGGGTTTTCGACCAAAATGTGTCTTTTGTCTAATGACCGTTAAAAATTAAAAACGACATACCTTCGTTAACGAAACAACAAACTAAAAATTAAAAGACGACTTCTTCGTTTTTAATTTTATAAAACGATCTTCCTCAAAAACTATCTTCTTCAAGACGATCATCTTCAAACACGACCGTTTCGTTTTTCGTTTTTTCTTCGTCGCTAACAAAACGAAACGATCATCTATCAAAAAGTAAAAATTATCCATAACTTGGCTACAACCTCCCTCTGACCGCCTCAAACCTCTATCTGACCGCCTCCAACCTCCCTACGACCGTCTTCGACCTCCTCCCACACCCCTCCAACTATCCCACGCGCTGATCTCCGATTACAAACCTCCCTGAATAGCCAGGACAAGCTGCTCCTATACACTGAAATAAGACTCCTTGGCAAATCCTACTAATTTCTCACTCACAGACATTTTCACTTTTGTGAGAAAATATATTTAATCCACAGTGTGAAAAATTCAAAATTTGTAAAGAAAAAAAGAACTAACAAACCCTCAAGTTTAGAAATAATATTTGCAAGTTTAAAATTCGGTGATGGTGATGGACCAAACCTCTGAAGAGTAAAAAAGTAGATGTTACAGTTCCACATTTATTGAAAATATATTTCGGTCTGGGTTGACCCTCGTCAGTTCTCAAGCAAATAAATTGAATTAGAACAAGAATAGAACTAGAACTAGAACTAGAACTAGAACTAGAACTAGAACTAGAACTAGAACTAGAACTAGAACTAGAACTAGAACTAGAACTCCAACTTAATCCCAACCAAGTATTGTAGCAGGCATGCCCTTGCAATATCCTACAAATTCTAGGCTTGTATTTCCAACTATAAAACTATCAATATGTTTTCCGTTTCAGTATTTTTAACCATCATAAACACTCATAATGACCCCTATATAATACACGCAAATGTTAAAATAAATTTGTTTGTCAAAAATTTATTTATGTTCTCGCTTTTTTCATGAAAAAATGTGGGAAGAGATGAAAAACTTCGGTCTCCATTTTTTAAATTGTTTATGAAACATTTGATTATTTTGGTTTACACACTCGTATGTAGACAAAATTAAATAATGCATTTAATTTATCAATGATTTTATGGCAGATTTTTTTTTTTTACTCTGTGTTAGTAATAAATCTGGTATTTATTGATGTGTTTAAATGTATTGTATGCAAATATTATAAATAAACCTGGTTAAATAGAATTTAACAATGTTTAGATTAGACTAAACTATTTATTATTGTTATTCTTGGCTTCAATCCTTATCTATATACTTTCTTCAATTCAAGGGGTGTTACTTCTCCTAAAGCTACTGTAGTTGTTACTTCTCCTAAAGGGACTGTAGATGTTACTTCTCCTAAAGGGACTGTAGTTGTTACTTCTCCTAAAGGGACTGTAGATGTTACATCTCCTAAGGGGACTGTAGATGTTACTTCTCCTAAAGGGACTGTAGTTGTTACTTCTCCTAAAGGGACTGTGGATGTTTTTCCAAGTGGAACTCATTTATGTCGTGGCATGTCCGATTTACAACGGTACTTTTGAAAAATATAATTTTTTAACATGTTTAACTATGTTTTATTCTAGCAATATCTTTTATTAATTCTGCAGCAGAAATCCGCAAGTCACTTTTACAGAGAAACCGATATTTAGAATAGTCAATATTAAAAGAGTATAAAACAAGGATATTTTATTTATTTAGTTGTTAGTTGAAGATAATTAAAGAGAAATTACGATATACAGCCCCTTTAAATCTATAAGCTTACACTTTTATATAATTTCCTAAATATTTTATAAAAAACACAAAATAGTAAGATTTTAAGAAAAATAATTGAAAAATTTACCACTTAATTTTATTGTGGTTTTATTGTGGTTTTATTCTATTTATTTGTTTATTTATCTCAATTATCAGCAGTACACGTGCCGTACTGTCTCTTTAATCCATCCTTATCTTCCACTTTCCCCCTTGCACACCATCCCCCCCTTGGCCACTTTTCCTTGATAGTCATATTCCCCACCTAAACATTATTTCCCCTGAATAGTCCAGATCTAAACAAATAATAGAGTTGTTTCAATTTTCTTCATTTTCAATTCATTTTTTTAATCGTCTCTTTTTTTAGTTCAGCAAATTTGTTTTGCATTAAAATACAACTTTTTTGATCAATTCGCTGGATTAATTTAATATAACTGACTTTATACTTTTCTCACAGAACAGCTTATAGTATAGAACCAGCACTGACGCGGACCGCCCTGCCATGAGTGGCTCGAGAGGAAAATTACTAATCATACAGCTGCATATAGGTTTATATTTCTGAGTAATCAATCAATCAACCTGTAGATTTGGGGTCATTGTATATGTTGTGTACATTATTGTCTGCACAAAAACTCTCCACAGTGGTTCCAGTGGTTTTGGGGAGGGAGTGTGGCTAGAACTTAGTCTTAGTAATTATGGAAAACAAACATTTTCTTTCTTTAAGCCCATTGTGCATTTTTACATAAACGTTGTGGCATTGAGCACCTTCTAACGACACGTACCGGCTTATCTTACGCCGGTACGTGTCAGTGCTGATTCTATACTAACTGTTCTGTGACTTGTCTCTATAATGTTCACTTCAATTTACGTATTTCAATATCTGTTTTATATAAGGTATTTGATAATTATCTAAAACTGTTTCTACAATATTTAAAATTCAACGATGATATAACTTTAGCTTGATTTTTGATTGAAGTTTTTTTTGCAAATTTTTTTCTCCAAAAGTATAAAAATAATTGCTGAAATAATCTTTATTATAAAAAATCTGATTGTTTAAAACGCAAACCTAACTCCCCATCCCTTAGGCATTTACTTTGTGTATCTTTTCCACCTTCTCGTCTTCTATACTCCCTCCCCCCTCCCTCCTTACATTTCTTGGTATTGTATCCCCCTCCTGTACCACCTTGGAAAAACATGGAATGTTATTCTTTCAAACATGGTACATTATCCCACCCTCCTTCCCTTCTCCCTTCATTCCTTTCTTTCTTCATTATCCCACCCTCATTCCATTCTTCCTCCATTCCTTTTTTTCTTACTTCTCTTTGTACATTATTCCAACCTTATTCCTTCTTCCTTTATTTCTTTCTTTCTTCATATCTTTCTTACTTCTCTTTTTACATTATTCCTACCTTATTCCTTCTTCCTTTATTTCTTTCTTTCTTCATTTCTTTCTTACTTCTCTTTGTACATTATTCCAACCTTGTTCCTTATTCTTTCATTTCTTTCTTTCTTCTTTTCTTTCTTACTTCTCTTTGTGCATTATTCCAACCTTGTTCCTTATGCTTTCATTTATTTCTTTCTTCCTTTCTTTCTTACTTCTCTTTGTACATTATTCCAACCTTGTTCCTTATTCTTTCATTTCTTTCTTTCTTCATTTATTTCTTACTTCTCTTTGTGCATTATTCCCACCTTGTTCCTTATCCCTTCCTTTCTTATTCCTTTCTTCCATTCTGCTTTTGATACATTTTAATTTTCCTTCCTGCTTTCTTTTCTTCCTTTCTTCTCGTGGTACATTGTCCCACCCTTATTTCATTATCTCTTTCTTTCTTCCTTTCTCCCTTTCTTATCTCGGTACATTATCCTTTACTGTGTACCTCACTTTGAATTATTTTTTCCCTCTCTTTTTCTTTCTTCTTTTGATCTTTCTCTTTAATCTTTCTTTGCTTTTGATTCTCGTTTCCCTTCTCCCGTTTTACCCCCCCCCCCATCCTCCTAATCCCTTCTTCTTTTATTCATCAGTCTTCTTGAGTCTACTCTCAGAATAAAACATAAAATTAAATCTTAAATCTGTTTCTCTTAAAGCAGAATTTTATTTGTCATCTTCATCATTATTTATACACTGCAGCTTCACACCCTTCTTTGGAAATCTAGTTGTGTAGTATGCAATGGGGTGTATGGTCGTGTGTAGTGTGCACTATTGTGTGTATGTTAATGTGTGTGTACAATATTGTTTGTATGGTCGTTTGTTGTGTGCAATATTGTGTATGGTCGTGTGTAGAGTGCAATTTTGTGTGTATGGTCGTTTGTTTTGTGCAATATTGTGTGTTTGGTCGTTTGTGGTGTGCAATATTGTGTGCATTGTCGTGTGTTGTGTGCAATATTGTGTGTATGGTCGTGTGTTGTGTCAGGGTTAAATCTAGACTAAAGAAATCGGTAGAACAGGGTTAAATCTAGACTTGAGAAATCGGTAGACCAGGGTTAAATCTAGACTAAAGAAATCGGTAGAACAGGGTTAAATCTAGACTAGAGAAATCGGTAGAACAGGGTTAAATCGAAACTAGAAAAATCGTTCACCCCGGACTAACAAGAGTGAGCAGCATTCGGTTCCTTCTATTTGAAATCAAACGTGTTTTGATCTATATATAATTCAACAATCTTATACCTTACGGATTTGTTTATTCTTTACTTTTTCATTCAAAATTCATGACAAAATTCGACCAAAAAGTATTTTAAAAAAGGCTAAGAAATTATATTTAACGAGTTAATTTGTGATCAAAAGTCACAGCTATCTGGAATATTGACAAACCCGTTAAATCCACGTGCTTTAGACCAGGGTTAAATCAAAACTCAAGAAATAAACTTTCCACAAATAAATCGAATTATAAAACTCGGTTTACTAGGGTTAAACCAAATTTCGAGGAATAATCGGTAGATTCAATCAAAACTCGAGAAATGGCTAGGATTTAGGATAGGATTTAGTTTGCGGCATGCAAGGGTTGAATCGAAACACAAGAACTTGGTGAATCAGTGTTTAATCGAATCTAAAAATGCGGCATTTTCTGATCGTATCACGTTAAAACCAATTATAATTCCATCCTGTCTGAATCGACTTCATTTCAATCATATTTAAATCTCTGATTCAAAATCCGTCGAAAATAACTAAAATACTTTTTTAGTAAAAAAAATTAAAGGCCTTGACAAAAAAGTGCAATATAGCAAATACAAAAAAATGTAATTAAACCGATGAAGATGGGTTCTAAAGTTGACTTAAAAACCAGATTAAACATACTCTACACTTTTTTTAATGTTCAGTTTTTTATTAAAACATGATTAAAAAGGGAGAAAAATAAGTTATACTTAAAAAAATGAAGAAAACATTGCGTCCTCAGATTTATTAATACGACAAACCTCCTGAAAAGAATATGAATAAAAATGTTTATTTATTTTTAAAAAGTACGCCATTTTGTTCAAAACATGCAGTGTTATTTTAGGTAATTTTTTAACAGCACTAAAATTTTGAGTTTTATTATGTTTGTATTTATTTAAAAAATTCTGTGTAAGAGAGATCGAATAAGCAAGGGGAAAGTTTTCCAATTAAAAAAATATTTTGTCATTCCGGCTTAAACCTCTACATCATGATGTGTGAGAAGCGCCAGGAGAAAATAAATGCCACACCAAATTCTCCTCTGCTGCCGCCAAGACATGGCCGCCACCATTTTCAAGAAAATCCGCCAACTTCAAATATTATTTGTATATTTTAAAATGCGAGCTGGGATTAGCAACAACTTTTGAAAGAAAAGGTTTTGCTTTTAAACAATTTTTGTTTTTACTTTTCTAACATAGAAGAAGAACCAACATGTTTGGATAATTTGATTATTTGTTATTATTTTAATCAACTGATCTGACGCGTCAATCAACCATTATTTAAATGCCAAATACCAAGCTTATATCTTCTATAGGTTTAAATATTCCCAAAAAAAGCTATGACCGTTAAATTTCCCTATAAAGCATGTAGTAGCAGATGTCAGATACGGCCATGTTGAATTTTTATTGATTTAAAAAAAACAAGCGCGACCATGTTAATATTCACCCTTGGTGTTTACATTCTTACCATTAGTAGCTGTACAATGTATTGGGCCTATCATGTCATCTTTATTTATCTATCTATCCATCCATCTATCTATCTATCTATTCATCTATCTATCCAATATGTATCTTGTAAATATATTGTAAATATTTGCTAAGATATCATCATCGTAAATTCTTCAGCTAAAGTGTTAAAAACATCAAGGAATTATAAACAAACAAGGGTTTCTCCAAAGGAGATGGGGGGATGGGATGGAGGAGAGGGGAGGGGGGGGGGGTTCCATGATATACATGTTATTGATAGCAAAACACTAATTGAAAGATACATCTACTTTAAGCCGAAGATAAAGCAGATAAGTTGATTAATATTGATGAAGATTTTAAAAGATGAGAACCCCCCCCCCCCCCGGGATTCCTTGAGCTGTAGACACCCCCTGGGATGTTGGTGACAGAATAATGTCACCCCTGGGGAGAATTATTAAGTTTCATGTTTTTTCTTTAACACCTTTTCTGTATACTTTCCCTTTAAACACGCGTAATCTGCGAACATTCTTAAAGGGTGTGTTTTGTTTTTCGTGGAACACTTTTTAAATTGTATAGATTATTCGTATGTATGTAACTTAATCAGGTAAGTCCGACCCATATTATCTCCCCTCATCGGTTTTAAAATGTTGTGTTTTTCCTCGACCCTTAAAACCTCGACTTTAATCAACTTTTAACCCGATATTATTGAACTTGTCAATTTAAAGCTTAGATATTTTTAACAAATATTTTCTTGTTTTATTTTTCTTTTCTGTTCTGCTTCCATTATATGTTTATTAATTTACTAGGAGACTAGTTTGAGCTGACTATAATACCTCGCTATCTACTGACTATAATTCCTCGCTATTCTGTGTCTAATTTATAGGTGTCTCATGTCTACTGACTATAATTCCTCGCTATTCTGTGTCTAATTTCTAGGTGTCTTATGTCTACTGACTATAATTCCTCGCTATTCTGTGCCTAATTTCTAAGTGTCTCATGTCTACTGACTATAATTCCTCGCTATTCTGTGTCTAATTTCTAGGTGTCTTATGTCTACTGACTATAATTCCTCGCTATTCTGTGTCTAAGTTCTAGGTGTCTCATGTCTACTGACTATAATTCCTCGCTATTCTGTGTCTAATTCCTAAGTGTCTAATGTCTACTTACTATAACTCCCTCGCTATTATGTGTCTAATTCCTAAGTGTCTCATGTCTACTGGCTATAACTTCCTTACTATTCTGTGTCTAATATCTAGATGTCAAGTATATATATATATACAAGGCCTCTCTATTCTGTGTCTAATTCCTGTAATCTAGTGTTTACAATGCCTCGTTATTCTGTGTCTAATTCCTATAAATGTCTACTGTCCACTGCCTACTTCCATGATAAGTCTAAGTTTTAATACGAGGAACTTTGTTTGTTTGTTTGCTGAAAATTAAACCCATCACGATTATTCCACATATTGGAGAGTGCTACGAAAAGTAGCTCTATACATATGTATGATATTGTTTGATTTTTTCGTTGTTTAATAAAGTTGATAAGAAGAAGAAGAAGTTTTAATACCTGATAATTTTGATTCATGTTCAAGAAACGATTTATAACTATTTTGAACTGCAAATAATAGAACAGAAACAAATATTTGATAGCATCCATATGTTTAAAATTTACTTGTATATTTTATATATCGTAGAAAGGTTGAAATAAAGTTTTATAAAAAAGATAGAAATAAAGATGTATATAAAAGGTAGAAATAAAGTTGTATAAAAAAGGTAGAAATAAAGTTGTATAAAAAAGGTAGAAATAAAGATGTATAANTAGTATCAACTTCTCTCCCATTTCTCCTTTTCATTTTCTTCTTTTTCATTCTTGCATCCAACTCCTATTATCCTATACCACTTCTAAAACTTCTCTTTTTATCATTATTCCTTCCTCTTTCTTCTCTCAATTTGTGTTTCTATTTCACTGCTACGAGACAGGAGGAGAAGGTAACATTGGTACGATTTTATTATCTCGTAGCTCCTCCAGTTTTATTTTACGTTCAAGTATGAGACATGAGACAAGCTAAATTATTATTGAAAATTCAAACCATTTTCATTCTTCTCAATAGCTCTTAAACAAGAGGAATGATGAATGAAAACGTGTGCAATAAACTTACATGCTTACATCCTGTGCCACGGACCCGTTATCCCTTTGTAACTCCCATCCTCTACTTTGATTAAAGATCCAGGCCTTAAATCCTATGATTAACTTTTGATTAAATTAGAAATTCTAATTTTTTCCCTCTGTTCCTCTTCTGCCAATATTTCCCCTAAACCCCCCTCTTGAATTCTTCCACTAATTGGACTGTTCAGTGAAATTTTGTATTTCTTAACAACAACTAAGTGGCAGGTCCGTTCCTCCTTTTCCCCTTTTTCTTCAAATAGATATTTTATTCCAAAAGCGTTAACTACAGTAAACTGAATCAATGAGTGATTTATTAACTTACTAGTTCAGCTGTTTGCTTTGTGACAGCATCAAATGCACTCCAGTGTTGCTTTAATGTCGTCTTCCTATTCTACACTATTTCTGGTTATCACCAGGTTTGAATTAGACAAAAATGAAAAAATGATCTGAGTAAATTAACTATCGTTTTTCTGCTCTAAATGCCTAGAAGAAATAATATTGTAATAACAACTAATTGATGATGATGATGATACTAATTATATTATGAAATAATCATTAAATGGTTTAACTTGTATACATATGGTAATGATGCAAAGTGTTCCTAATATATTATGTACATTTTACAGTTATTATGTATGTTATGTATGTTATTCATACCATCCAGAAACTGCAGACCTATACTTTTTAAGGAAGAAAGATTTTGGGGTTGGTTTATCTTTTACTCGCGGCGGTTTTTAAAATGTCGCGCGAATTTTGTAATTCTTTTTAAGAACAGAGTTTCATATTCGACATTTAATTTCCATGATTATTGTAACACCCTGTATAAACAAGACACAGAATTTGTTTACATTCCTCCCAGAAACTGCAGTACACTTTTTTAAATAAACAAACATTTAGGGGACGTTCCCATGGTGTATCTTCCTATATGTAAATGTCGAGCTCTGTCTTTCTTTTGAGATTCACTATTTCTATAATAATCTGTAATTAGAACATTTATTTTTTTAATCTTACTTTCCTATCTACACCCCCCCCCTCCTCCCCCGTTTCCATCTATCTATTCATCAATCTGTGGATGTATCTATCTGTCATCTATCTATCTTCTATGAATGGATTTGCTGACAGGCCCCATCAAGATATGGATTCAACTATTTTTAGTTCAACCAACAATTAGATTTTGATGGGAATGCAAAATTCAGATTTTTATCTAAAAGAATTAAAAAGAAAAAAATACATTTTCCAAAACTTGGTTTTACTGTTACAACTTTTCTGATAAAATATATTCAAATAGTGAGTAATTAGCATATGAACAGTAAAAATTAATTAAAGAAATCGTAATTAAATGATTAGTGACGAAACATATGTATAAATAAAAAATATTAAAAATACAAAAAAAATTTCGAATTTTTCAGCCTATCAGTCCTCAAAAAATTTCACCTCTATCGGTCCAGCCGTTGGGCCGGCTATACGCAACATATATACGATTATCTTGTTTTATTATATAGATAAGTTTTTTCTTTCGTTAGTATTTAAAAAGAAACTATTTCTGAAAGCTATCAAAATGTATAAAACTGCAGCCTGTCTTTTTGTAAAAATATATTTTTATTTATGTTTAGCGTGTAACGGTGTACACTTACCCGTTGTTCAGGGTTTTGAATAAATCTGTCAGTTTTTGTGGTTTCTTTGCACAGCATTTTTCAAGAGTTTTTTTCTTCAGAAAAATGGTCTTTGTCCGATGCATAAAGGGGGTCTATTTGTGACCACCACCAACGCTTTAGGGGCATTTCAAAATATGGCCGGAGGGGGGTAGCGTGTATCAGTATAGTGAAAAGTCAATTAGAAAGGTTTTTGAAGTGAAATAAAAAATAGATAAGAAATCTAAAAAGAATTTTAGAAAATGTTGTCAGGCCCCTGGGGTTGATTGCCTGAGAAAACTCTGCTATGGGTTTTGGGTGAAAAAATTCCTGTAAAATTTTTCTTTAGTTGAAAGAAATTAATCCTTTTTACAGTGCACACATAGTATCGGGAGGGGGGGGGGGGGTGGAAAATTCACCTGTTTTCTACGACGTATTCTCAATCCCTAACATAATTTGAGCAATTATGAAGAAAAGCATTGAATGAAGCATATTTGAAAAGAATGGGTTCTCGTTTTTCAAGTCATTTCTATCATTTATCTCAATTTTTAAAAGGCTTGTTTAAAAGTGTCATGACCGATGTCAAAATAAAGTCATCAACTGCCTTGAACTGCCTAAACCTTGCTGCCGGGGCCCAGCCAAGCATGAGACAATCTTTTATCAGAATCATTGATCAAAATCAGGCAATAGGGCAGGCAGTCAACCAGATTCTTGGAATTTAGACACACGGCAGGAATTTTTTGCTTAGTAGGAATTTGTCATACGACAGGAATTTATAAACGGTAGGAATAAAACACAAGACATGAATGAAATACTCGTAAGTGATTTATTTCAAAGCAGGAATTTGTCATAAGGCAGGAATTTTTCATAAAGCAGGGGAATTCATTGCTCGGCAGGAATTTGTCACGAGAAAAGAAATAACATGGCATGAAGTTGCTGTTCGGCAGGAATTTGTTACAATGAAGATAGGAATTCACAATACGGCATGCAGGCCTTCATTTTCGGCACAAAAGCAGGAAAGGAAAGTGGTGACAGGAATTTTTTAATATTTCCTTCAACATTTTCTTAAATTTGAGTTTTCTTTTGTATTGAAAGGAGAGGGCAAATGTTGTAAACTGAGGTCAAATGCTTCCCCCTGGTTGGGTATAATACCCAATATATATATATATATATATATATATATATATAATACATATGAAGCATAAGGCCAATTTAACCCAAGGAATTTATTTAAGAAATCCTCCCTAGATTTAGAAAGACCAGGAATCAAACTAAAGTCCTAATCTAATAAACATTCTATCTTTATTTTAGGAAAAAAAAAAAAAAAATCTCTTTCAATTAATAAATACATCACAATTGAATTATTTGATAAAGTAGAGAAATAAGAACTACAACCCTGTGTAATCAGGGTAAATATATATTCTAATAATCCTGAACTAATTGACCGGGTTTAAATCATGCTCTTAATCTACCAATGAATCACAATTTTAAATTCCTTAAAGCCAATTATAAATTGATCTTTTTTATTTTACGTTTATGATACAACTTTAGATTTTTTTCCATGGCAAAATTGGATAAAAGAATGGAAGGAAGGAGGGATGAAAGAATGAATAGGTAGAAGGAAGGATGAAAGGATGGAAGACTGAATGAATGAATAGATTGTGGGTTTGATACTGTAAAGGTTGACACATTGCTACAATAACCATCAAGCTTAACAATATACAATAACTACCAGGTGACATCCATCTTTACATTATACGAAAAATAAAATTTAAAAAAATAAATAATTTTTAAAAAGTTATTTATAATCAAATTTTTTTTTTGAATTTGTGAAATTCCCAACAAGCAACTTTGAATGACAGCTTCGAAACTCTGTTATATAAAGATTCTACAGCTTCTGTNCCACCCTCCACTCCGAAAACGTCTGAATACAAATGTAATTGAAACAAAATTTAAAAAATAGTTTTTTTTCTAAAAACAAAAATTGCGAAAAAAGCATAGACAACAGTTTAAGGGAACAATTAAGTGCAAAAAAGCTAATTAGTCAAACTACGATTTAACAAAATTTGTAAAAAATATCTACCCCTGGGATCCCTTCTCTGTAAAAGTGACTGCTACTAGTCTTGAAATATGTCAAAATTTGTCCATTTTTGAGCCCTGTGATAGGTTTTCAAACATCTTTAGACCTGTCAATCTAGGGCAGGATTCAGAAAACCCCTGGAAACCTTGAATCAAAAGCTTGAAAACCGTATAAAACCTTGCTAGAACCATAGGCTTGAGAGGAAACCTAGCTAGAACCATAGGTTTGAAAGGAAACCTAGCCAAAATCATTTGTTTGAAAGGAAAACTAGCTAGAACCATAGGCTTGAAATGAAACCTAGATAGAACCATAGGTTTGGAATGAACCTAGCTAGAACCATAGGCTTGAAATTAAACCTAGCTAGAACCAAAGGCTTGAAATGAAACCTAGCCAGAACCATAGGTTTGAAATGAAACCTAGCTAGAATTATAGGTTTGAAAGGAAACCTGCCAAAATCATATGTTAGAAAGGAAACCTAGCTAGAACCATGTGCTTGAAAGGAAACCTTGCCAGAACCATAGGTTTGGAATGAAACCTAGCTAGAATTATAGGTTTGAAATGAAACCTAGACAGAACCATAGGTTTGAAATGAAACATAGATAGAACCATAGGCTTGAAATTAAACCTAGCTAAAACCAAAGGCTTGAAATGAAACCTAGCCAGAACCATAGGTTTAAAATGAAACCTAGCTAGAATCATAGGTTTGAAAGGAAGCGCCTAGCCAGAACCATATGCTTGAAATGAAACCTAGATAGAACCATAGGTTTGAAATGAAACGTAGATAGAACCATAGACTTGAAATGAAACCTAGATAGAAACATAGGATTGAAATGAAACCTAGTTAGAACCATATGTTTGAAATGAAACCTAGCTAAACCCATAGGCGTGAAATGAAACCTAGTTAGAACTCCAGTAAATGATGTTGATGTTTGAAAAACTTATTTTTTAAGATTTCCTAATCCCTGTATCTTTGCAACCTAATGTAGTAGACCTTAAACATTTCAAACAATGAAAATAATGTAGAGGTCAAACAATTTAAGTTCGGAATATCAAACGTTTACACGGTTGCAATGATGTAGGGATTAGAAAATTTGAGTTTGTGTCAAAGACTCAATTCTTTTGAAAAAAAACGAATTAAAATGACTTAAAAGGAAGCATTTTTAAAGTCATTTTTAGTAAAAAAAAAATCCGAAATAAATATGAACGCCTATAAGATTAAAAAATGAACAGCTTTGGAATCAAATATATTAAAAGATCAAAAGATTGTCGTCAATTTGTACGCGGCGATGAAAGAGAAGCTAAAAAAGAGGAAATATTTTTTTTCCTCTAAAAATTTTAAAATGTGATTGTAATTTTATTTAGAATTAGTATTTTATTTTTAATTTTTTTTTGAAAATGTTGTAAAAAAGTGCCATTCTCCGTTGAAAAAAATGCTCCCCCCGTTTTCATACAGAGAAATGGTTGGTTGGTTGTCTGGCTGGGGATCCCTAAACCAATAATTTATTGTAGGAAGAGTGGAAAATTTTTCATACTTAATCCTTCCACAAGCCAAACCAAACTTAAACATATCAATTCACATAAAACCACACTGTAACGGACAAACTGACACCAAGTTGTAACAGACAAATTACAACCATCCTGAATTAGAATGAACTTATTGAAGCTGATAATTGTATAACTGAAACAAAACAAAGATAATGGACAAATAATACCAAAATGTTGGCAAACTTAAAGAGACAAAGAAACCGCAACAGACAAACTGACATACAACCAAACCGTAACAGACAAATTGACATAAAACCAAACCACAACAGACAAACTAACATAAAACCAACCCGCAACAGACAAACTGACATAAAACCAACCCGCAACAGACAAACTGACATAAAACCAAACTTTAAGGGACAAATTACAGCTAAAACAACTACAGCAGTCAAAATAAAAATCAAACCATACCAAAGTCAGCCAGATGAATTTACACGAAAGCCAATTAACAGAATAGAAAAAATTAAAAATGTTACTCGTGTTATGATTGTGATGATGATCAGTGGTAGCCGATCACCGTTTGATTTTTGAAAATGGATTATTGTAAATTTTTAATCATTACCCCCCCTCAACCCTCACCCTCC
>NW_019396206.1:338861-341581 GCF_000591075.1 Eurytemora carolleeae
GGGGGGGGAGGAGTAGGGGTGTGAAATGAATGTTGTGAAGTGTTAACTGCATGGATACAATAAATAATAATAAATTTAAACAAAATTATTGAATCTAAAATATCAATTTAAAATTCAATTAAAATTAGTTTTTAATATTTTAAGAAAAAGATCATAATAATAATACAAATTATACCTAAACAATAAATATCACGATTTATAACAGTTTAAAATAATTTTGTTCACTTTTTTTAAGCAAGAAAAAAACTTTAAAGGAGTTTGTTGAAAATGGTGATAAAAACAGGATTTTTGATGCAAATTTTTTTTGGAATTTTTTTTTTTGGGAATGTTTATTTTGAGAGAGGTGATTTTTAAATATATATTTAAAATGATTGTTTTTTTCATGAAAAATTATAAAAAATGTTTGGACAGACACACATTGGTGTATATGGAAAGTGAAAATGTTTGAAAATGTTTAAATATAAGATTAGTGCTGTATAGTGTATAGCTGGAGAGACAGGATTAGGATATTTCAAGAAATATATATATATATATATATATATTTATATATTGTGGATTCAAGAATACTGTGGTTGAATAGGTTTGCCTCAATACATCCAGGCCAATTCAAGCAAACACAAGGTCTAGTTACAGCTAAATCTGCCTGGTATACCGTGGGAATATTCAAATTCAATTGAACGATAAATATTACTGTCTTCAGGGCTTATATTTATTTCACACTTCAATATGGACATAAGAAAAAGGTTAACGGAACTATTGGTAATTCCTATGTCATTGCAACCCAAAGTTTGAAATGCGAAGGTTTACACCATCAGATTGCAAAATATACGGATTACAAAATNTTTAAATAAAAAAATCAACAAAAAGGTATTTCTTAAATCAAAGATTCATTAAAACAAATGAATTTCATTTTTTAAATTCTTTTCTTTGCATCTTTCTTTTCGCGTAAAAAAGCTTTAGAAATTTATACTGCATAGCGGAGGCTCGGTGCTCCATAGCAAATCTGGGAGGCTCATGGTGATCGGTGGTTGCCTCCCTAGTGTGAGAGTGTAGGATTTGGAGACAATTCTACGAGTGTCGAGGAATCCAATCAAATTTAATGTTATAATCCAGGGATATAAATTTTACTTTATAGGACCAGTACCAGGATATACTTTATAACACTACATATATATATATATATATATTAATATCTACGCAAAGGAACTGAGTTTTTGTCACAATCTCAAATTGTCTAATCCCTATATCTTACAATCTGATAATGTAAACCTTTGATATTTCAAACTTAGATTATTTGGTCTAATAGAACCCATAGTAAAATATCAAAGGTCTACAACATTGGGTAGCAAAGATAAAGAGTTTAAAAAAGTAGAGTCTGTGGCAAAAACTCAGTTCCTTTATTTATGTTTATTTGAACATTATCTTAGTTTATCCGTAAATGCTGTTCCTCTAAGGTTTAATCCATAGCATGATTTTTTCTGTACATAGGAAATAAGTCTTTTTCACGATCTCCGATGTTTCAATCCCTAATAATAATATTCCCTCAACATCAAACTATGAATTCTGTTAAATCAAATAATCTAAGTTTGAAGCATAAAAGGTTTACACCATCAAGTTGCAGAAATATAGGGATTAGAATATTTAAGTTTGTGGGAAGATCTCAGTTTCTTAACTTTAGATAAACAGAGATAAACAGAGATAAACAGTGATAAACAGAGATAAAAATGACAATAAATAAAGCACTGAGGATCGTCAATTTGACCCCCTCTCCCCACTTTCGTTTTTTCCAATAACTCAAAAAGTATTTGACTTAGGAAGCTTAGAAAGCTTAAATTTTCTGGCTTTTCTAACTAACACATACCCATCACTTAAGGTTAAAAGATGGGCTTTTCTACCTACTGCCTGAGTCCTCAAGCATACTGTGCATGTTAGACTGTACATGTTAAAATGTACATGTTAAACTGTAAATGCTAAATTTTACATGTTAAACTGTCCATGTCAAACTGTACATGTTAAACTGTCCATGTCTAACTGTACATGTTAAACTGTTCATATTAAACTGTACATGTTAAACTGTACATGTTAAACTGTACATGTTAAACTGTACATGTTAACTGTACATGTTAAACTGTACATGTTAAGCTGTACATGTTAAGCTGTTCATATTAAGCTGTCCATGTTAAACTGTACATGTTAAGCTGTACATGTTAAACTGTACATGTTAAACTGTCCATGTTAAACTGTACATGTTAAACTGTACATGTTAAACTATACATGTTAAGCTGTACATGTTAAGCTGTCCATGTTAAACTGTTCATATTAAGCTGTCCATGTTAAACTGTTCATGTTAAGCTGTACATGTTAAACTGTACATGTTAAGCTGTCCATGTTAAACTGTTCATGTTAAGCTGTACATGTTAAACTGTTCATGTTAAGCTGTACATGTTAAAATGTCCATGTTAAGCTGTACATGTTAAACTGTACATGTTAAGCTGTGCATGTTAAACTGTACATGTTAAGCTGTCCATGTTAAACTGTTCATGTTAAACTGTACATGTTAAACTGTGCATGTTAAACTGTACATGTTAAGCTGTCAATGTTAAACTGTACATGTTAAACTGTACATGTTAAACTGTTCATGTTAAGCTGTACATGTTAAACTTTACATGTTAAGCTGTACATGTTAAACTGTACATGTTAAACTGTACATGTTAAACTGT
>NW_019396206.1:342108-351319 GCF_000591075.1 Eurytemora carolleeae
AATGAGAATAATGCCAATTAATGAGAATAATGCCAATTAATGAGAATAATGCCAATTAATGAGAAAAATGCCAATTAATGAGAATAATGCCAATTAATGAGAGAAAATCAAAGACCAAGGCGTTGTGACAAACTAGTCTTATAGCACGCCTAATCTATGCGAGAGCTGAGCGTTTAAATTCATGATTTCCTCAAGTAAAGCTGTCTAAATATAATTGATTTCGTTCTCAAAGACCTTAATTTTTGAGACACCCTGTATGCTTTTATCAAACATGCAAATTTGTTACTCTAGAAGAAAATATAAGACAATAACGATTGTTTTAAAACGTTAGTTTTTGGTTTGTTTTTGCCTTTTATTTTCACCTAGGAAAACAAATTTGCATATTTGATAAAAGCAATATATTTTAGAATACTATTTTAAATCGTTGGACCCTTCTCAGACTGTTGTAAAAACCTTTGTAAAGTCCAAAAATATTGAAAGTTTCTGTAAAACGAATCAAGCTGTTGCACATTTCTAATAAGAAAACTACTCGAAGACCCTTTCCCCCAATGCCCGCAAGATACTTGATATTTTTAAATAATTTCTAAATTTTGGATGAATTTTGTTTTTTATTTCTTCTTGTAAAAGACCCATATAAATCAATAATTTGTTTAAAAATCTTATTTTTATATAAGTATTTTAGAGAAACATTGTTATCAATATATAGAAATATCGATGTAAATATTATAGATTTAATTAATATTATTAAAACCCCCCTTGTTATCCGGTTTTTTGCTAAATCTTGCATGATAAACAAAATTGGAAAATAAAAAAACTTTGATCAAAAACTGATCAACATGTTNCCCCTTCGTTCCTCCCTGATAAACATTATATTAGACAAAAACTGAAAAGCTTCGCTAATTGGATTAAAAAAATAATACCTGCATTGAGTTAAACTATTCAGAGCAAACATAGTCAATTCTCTGACATGAAATGGTTTTCAATATTTCTTCAGGTTTTTATATATTTATTTTGAATCGTTCGTAGTAATGACGAATGATTAAAAAAAAATTTAAGTCCATTTTTTAAATTTCTGTTTTTTTATTTCTGCACCCGCCCACACACACCCCTAGTTTGGTGTTTTCCATTTATTTGGTATATAAATGACAAAACATCAAGAGGGTGTTTTAACTATATAATATGTAATGTTATTAAAGGCTATAGATTGTAAAATTATCTATAAGTGACCCCTTGACTAAAGAGTTTTGGTTTTTTAACAGCGCACCTGTTATTATTTTTCCTTTTCTGAGAAAGACTGGCAAAGAATGACGCAATGGCAAACACATGAAAGAAAAACTCTCCTGAAGAGACAAACTCCTAACTTTTCTTTGTAATTGTCACAAATTGTCCGTAGTTTGTATTTCAGGAGTTTATTTCAAGAGTTGGTTTCAGGAGTTTGTATTTCAAGAGTTGATTTTAGCAGTTTGTATTTCAAGAGTTGGTTTCAGAAGTATGTATTTCAAGAGTTGGTTTTAGCAGTTTGTATTTCAAGAGTTGGTTTCAGGAGTTTGTATTTAAAGAGTTGGTTTTAGGAGTTTATATTTCAAGAGTTGGTTTTAGCAGTTTGTATTTCAAGAGTTGGTTTCAGAAGTATGTATTTCAAGAGTTGGTTTTAGCAGTTTGTATTTCAAGAGTTGGTTTCAGGAGTTTGTATTTAAAGAGTTGGTTTTAGGAGTTTATATTTCAAGAGTTGGTTTCAGGAGTTTGTATTTCAAGAGTTGGTTTTAGGAGTTTGTATTTCAAGAGTTGGTTTCAGGAGTTTGTATTTCAAGCGTCTTTTTTCGCAGTTTGTATTTCAAGAGTTGTTTTCAGAGGTTTGTATTTCAAGAGTTTGTTTCCACAGTTTGTATTTCCAGAGTTTGTTTGCGTAGTTTGAATTTTAAGAGTTTGTTTCCCCATTTTGTATTTTAAAAGTTTGTTTTTTTGAGTTTGTATTTTAAGAGTTTGTTTCCGTAGTTTGTATTTCAAGAGTTGGCTTCAGGAGTTTGCATTGCCAAATGGTTAATGACATGAAATTAACCTTTGTCTTACAATTTAATATAACATTATACAGTGAGCATAGAAAAAATGTGGAATAGATGTCGTTTTTGATCTTCTGCTTTGATTTGAAAAAGGTCGGACTTTGTAATTGTTGCGAATATTTTAATAATTCTTCTAAATTTCACATTTTTCGGTTCTCATTGTAATTCACAATCAAATAAAAAAGTAGCAGAGGACACACAATGTTTAATTTTAGCCCTACAGACTACAGAGTACAGAAACAACATCTTCGAGTGGTAATATTAATGTGTCAAAGGTTTAATTCTAAACTGTGAATAGGACATACCACTCTATAGAGTCCCAGTCCCAAATTTAAACTTTAAATATCCCATTGATTTAATAATAGTATAATGTAAAATCATGCGGTTACTTTAAACCCTATTTAAGCATCAAAATTCTTCTTTTTACAGTGAATATGTGGAGACGAAATATCTTTCTAACGATAATATTTTGACAAATCAGATTTCTTTTGTTACAACACGTGACCATTTTATTCCCCCCTGGGCGGTTGATCTTAAATTGGTCTGAGATCTGAGATAGATTAATGAAATGAAGAACTGGAAAAGAAAGTTGTTTTCATATTATTTCATTTTTCTGTTCTACAACCTTATTTACGAAAATTTATAATTGATGTGGATCAAAAGTGCTCGAGAGATTCTTTATCAGTTTTGATATAATGTATACAAACCTGAACAATTTTTAAATGTAAAACTAATTCTTTTAACTGTATGTTAAGGAAAATGTAAAACTTATCTAATATTACTGCAGGTACAACTTTGTAACCTTTGTAACCGTCTAATTTAATTTTACACACAAGTGAGATAAGCAAATTAATCCGCGGTTACATATTAGATATAAGATCAGATAAGATAAAGTTTATTGCTAAAATACATGTATCTGTATACAGAACGAGTTTACAATTCGAAATTGGTGATTATATTAACAGTACAAGTATAAAGCAATTAGGTGGAAAATAGCTCTTGGCTGTTTTGATTATTTTTTCCACCTAATTTTAATAATGATAACAAAACATTTCAATTAGATTTCAGGAGAACTACTAAGGATCAGGGTGCGATTTCATCGTATGCAAAATAGTTTATACATTTATTAGAATAACTAGAGTTTCAAGTAGCATCCTGGCATGTACACAACAAATATCAAAGCATATTAAAACATATATAATTAGTTTTACATGAATATTTAATAGAATATTTATAACATCTAAGTTATTCTCATCTGATGGCTCTTTAATTAGAGAAGTATGATTAAAACATGCTTTCAATCTTATGTACAATTTACTTTAGATTGACTTGGGGTTAACAACCTTAGGATTTATACAATCATAACATCAATGAGCGATAACTTTTAAACTTTGTAGTTTTTCTAATCCCTATATCTTTGCAACCTGACTATGTTAACCCTTCATATTTCAAACTTAGATTAATTGATCTAACAGAATTCATAGTTTGAAATATCTAAAGTTTATGACATAGGTTTGTAAAGATAAAGGTATTAGAAAGTTAGACTCTCTGACAAAAACTCTATTCCTTTGCAGAAAAAGTACAAAAAAAGATGTGCTTACTAAACAATAACGTGTTTTAATTTAAAGACTTTAATTTGATACAAATTGCAATACAGGAGGCGAAAGGAAAAGAGTATTTGCAACATACTCTGACTTTCTAATTCCTATAACTAAGCAACCCATTCTCCTAGACCTTTGATATTTCAAACTATTAATTCTGTTAGATCAAATAGTCTAAGTTTGAAATATCAAAGGCTTACACCATCAGGTTGCGAAGCTATAGGGGTTAGAAAATGTGAGTTTGTTGCAAAAACTCAATTCCTTTAATCTAAAAAGAAAAAAATAAATGTTTAGATTCAGGAAAATCAAAATGGTGAAAAGAAAAAGAGGAATAATAATAGTTAGCAACAGTAGAAATAAAGAAAAACGAAATGAAAATTAAAATATATGGATTTTTGAAAAGGTAAAAATTAGGTTGGTTAAAAGAAGTATACAGTTTAAACTTTTGAATTAAAGGATTTAAGTTTAACTCCGAGTAAAGACAGGACCTTCACAGAGAGAATCGATTGAGCGCGGAATAAGCAGATTTTTGAATGTTTTGTTTAAAAAGTTTGACCCCTAAGCAAATTAAAACGGCTTTTTCATGGTGTTAGAAATTCGACCCTGCGCCATTTCACCCACTTTATTTTGTAATTTAAGAATCTAAAAACCGACTTAAGTTGTAATTTTTTTCTCCAAAACTGAAAAAGATTTAGTTTTGCGTGGCTTGAAAATGGTGGTGCGGGGAGTGAAAAATAGTGGTGTGGGGAGTAGAACACAGTGGTGGGGAGTGGAAAATAGTGGTGGGGAGTGGAAAATAGTGGTGTGGGGAGTGGAAAAATAATACTTAAATGTATATAATTTTCACACAAGGAGAGATCAGAGAAAATCTGAAGGGAGAGGGTGGTGGGCTATGGATGAAAGAAAGAGGAGGGAGAAGGGGGGGGGGTAAATTATAGACTTAGATAAGATGAATACAGGGATTATAATATTTCTGATTCAATTGAATCATCAAACCATATAAAAATATTTAAATGACAGCTCAAGATTTAAGATCAGAAGAAATATTATAATTTGAATTCAGTTTAGGTTTTTTTTCAACTTAGATACAAAGGAGGAAAAACTGCAATTCATATATAAAATACAATGCTTTGATTCGGATGTAACATAATGGATTCAGTTGTTAATTTTTCAGTTGAAAAATGCAAAACTAGATTCAGTTTCATACAAAATTTGATTCCGTGGTAGAATACAAAATTAGATTATGTTGTATATTACAAAATTGGATTCAGTTGTGTAATACTATACTGGTTTAAGATGTTTAAAGGCTGGATTCAGTCGTATAATACAAAACTTGATTCAGTTGTATAATACAAAACTTGATTCAGTTGTGTAATACAAGCTGGATTCCGTTGTATAATACAAAAATGGATTGAGTAATTTAACACAAAACTTAGTTTAACTGTACAAGAGAATGGATTCTGTTGTAAAATGGAAAAAATGTACACAAAATAACTGCATGGTTATTATTCTAATGAAAGGAAGAGCGGTGCTGTTCTAAAGGGTATGTACTATGTAGGATCATTTGACAGTAAATCATGAAATAAAAAAAAATAACAGTGTATTACCTATACTTTTCCAGTATTGTCCAAAAAAGTTAGGGGGGGTTCCGGCCCCCTACCCCCCCCCTAGAAATAGGGGTTTAAGTCCAATTGTTAGATAATGTTACTAGATCTCTGTATCTCTGAGTGAAAGGTGGAAGGGAGCCATGAGCCTTCCAAGATTTACTTAGCAGCACCGAGCCTCCGTTATGCAGCATAAATGTCATATTAAAACTTTTTGCCCGAAAAGGAAGATAGTAGGAAAACAAATTATGAAGTGAATTTGATTAGATTCGTTAAAATCGTTGACTTAAGCGGAACCTTATTTTGAAAATTATTTACGTTTTGATAAATCTTGTAATGCAAGAAATATTTAAATAAAAAAATCAACAAAAAGGTATTTCTTAAATCAAAGATTCATTAAAACAAATGAATTTCATTTTTTAAATTCTTTTCTTTGCATCTTTCTTTTCGCGTAAAAAAGCTTTAGAAATTTATACTGCATAGCGGAGGCTCGGTGCTCCATAGCAAATCTGGGAGGCTCATGGTGATCGGTGGTTGCCTCCCTAGTGTGAGAGTGTAGGATTTGGAGACAATTCTACGAGTGTCGAGGAATCCAATCAAATTTAATGTTATAATCCAGGGATATAAATTTTACTTTATAGGACCAGTACCAGGATATACTTTATAACACTACATATATATATATATATATTTATATATTGTGGATTCAAGAATACTGTGGTTGAATAGGTTTGCCTCAATACATCCAGGCCAATTCAAGCAAACACAAGGTCTAGTTACAGCTAAATCTGCCTGGTATACCGTGGGAATATTCAAATTCAATTGAACGATAAATATTACTGTCTTCAGGGCTTATATTTATTTCACACTTCAATATGGACATAAGAAAAAGGTTAACGGAACTATTGGTAATTCCTATGTCATTGCAACCCAAAGTTTGAAATGCGAAGGTTTACACCATCAGATTGCAAAATATACGGATTACAAAATGTGAGTTTGATGAAAACTCAGTTCCTTTTATGCGAAACTACTGATATAACTTTACGTCCTCGCACCTCCTCTAGTTTTGATTTTACTATTTTATAATCAAATATAAAAAATAGTATTCTCAATATATCTTTAATAACTTCCACATAATAAGAAAGTAAGGGAAAGAATGTGTGCAAGTCGGAGAGCTTTGAATGTACAGGGTTGACTTCTAAGGATAAGACCTGAGCAACACCAATACGGAATTTATATTGTCTGTTTTCTTTGATTCCCGATTTTTTTCAACTTTAAAATTGTTTTATTTCACCACATTATAGTAATAAGCTATTAAAAGACATTCAAAGTAATGAGTAAGTACGTTAAAACTTAGGATCTACTGAATCTATGAGTTTTAGGTCGTATTTATAGTCGCATACTTTGTGGGTATCCCTGTATATGTTTGTATATTAATAAAGTTGATAGTAAGTTAAGAAAAAAATAAAATCGGTTTTCGATTTGTAATTTATTCAATTTGTAGAATTTGTAATTATTTTATTCAATATATTAGATTAAACTGTGTATTTTCGCTTTAAAATACTATTAAGAAATAATTATTTTTTCTCCTATGAAAACTTATTCTTATCATTGAAATTTAGATTCTATATTAAATAGTATTTTAGAAAATCTATAAAAATCCGAGAAAAAGATATAAATGATTAATTCATACAAAAAATATATGTAATTAAATTCATAAAAAAATATATACAAATAGTTTATAATTTATCAATAAATTCAATCAAATCATGAAGTGTGCAAAAATGAAGGACAGGGGTGCAGGGGGGGCATGAGCCAATACTTATTTAAAACCACCAAAGAAATTATTTTTCAAAATTATCAATTACTTTTAAACAAAGTAAACGCAAAGACAAAGAATATCTCCCCAACAAAACCCTTTCTTTTTTTCTAATCTTTCTCATTGATAAGATCAAACCCTTGTTGTTGTTTTTTTGTTAAAAAAAGAAACAACATGGAGACAAAGAGAAGCTGAACATTTTGTTCTTTTGAGTTGAACTGAGAACAACATTTTCTTTTTCCAAGTCGATTAAAATAGGTTTAAAGAGAATTTTTAAAATATGAGTGTAAAAGTCGGTTATTAAATATACAGATAGATAGATAGATAGATACTAGATATATAAGAGGATAGATAAATAGACAGGTAGCTGGTTTAGTAAAGGAATTGAGTTTTTCGCCACAAACTCAAATTTTCTAATCCCTATATCTTGGCAACCTGATGGCGGACAGCCTTAATATTTAATACTAAGGCTTTTTGATCTAACAGAATTTATAGTTTGAAATATATGAGGTCTACAACATTTGATTGCAAAGATATAGGTATTAGAAATCTGAGTTTGTGACAGAGACTCAATTCCTTTCTAGATAATTTACTTTACTATAAACTTTTTATTTGTACCAGTTACCAAAGCTTAGGGATTGTGTGTACAAAAAATGGGTTATGGCATTTGCCTTTTCTTAAAACGATATCCGCAAAGGATTTGAGTCTTTGCCACAAACTCAGATTTTCTATTCCCTATATCTTTGCAACTCAATGCCGTAAACCTTAGATATTTCAAACTATAAACAGATCAAATAACCTACGTTTATAGTATCAAAGGTTTTCACCAAGTTGCTGAGATATAGGGATTAGACAATTTTTGTTTGTGACAAACACTTAATTCCTTTAATTGATGAAAACGAAAATGGAATGTTAAATCGAGTTCTTGAATACTTCTAAAAATGGAGGCCGCCATAAACTCCTGACTTTAAACTAGATTTGAGGAATACGTCAATTTTATTAAACATTACTGGTTACAGCTTAATGACCTCATAGCTCATTTATTTATGAGTTATGATTGAAAACATAAAGATTTCCATTTTATGTGCATTTTGCTTTAGTTTGTTGAGTCCTTTAAATTAATATTTTTGGATAATAAGATAGAGTGTTTAAAAAGTAATAACACTTTGTTATATTAAATAAAACCTTTTTAAACGATAAAAATTTAACAATCAAATGTATTATATATATTATCATTATGATGATTAAATATTTCAATTTGAAAATGAGAATTCTTAGAATAATAAAATTAAATAAATGATATATATTTTTGATTAAACACTTACCATTGATCATAGCTAATTCTTCATTTCTTTTTTAACTTTCCCCCAATTTAAAAAATGAAACCTATTTTGTTTAACTAATTATTATAAGCACCGTTTATTGTACACTTTTAGAATTCGTTGCATTCTTTCTCTTACTCACTGTATATGGAGCAAATTGGCATTCTAGGCCTAGATTCAAACATCATGGTTAGGTTTAATGCTTTGGGTTTGCGTACTAAAATTATACTGAGGGAATTAGTTGAAAGGCAGAATTCTGATATAGTGTATATAGAAGAGATTTACACTCACCCAACTAGGATTACTGGTTCAAATCCTTCAAATCCTTCCTAGACCCACAGATTCCAGCCTTTTCTTTCTAATGCCTAAAATATCCAGGATAATCTCTGCTCAGAGAACTCGGAATATTTGAAATTAATCAGGATACAGTCCGGGGGATTCCTCGCTCAAACTCCTATACTCGCGGATTTGGTGCGCCCACCAGTTCCCGCATTGACTCACAGTTAAGCCAGGCCGGGCGGTCCGGGCCGTCCTCTCTGCCTAGCCTCCAGGGCAGAGGCCGGACTGGGACAGAAGGGGGTCGTCACGCCTATTCACAGCTGTCAGCACCTTTTCATCTGACCCGGACCGTCTCTGTTAGTCAAGCGTAGTCTTTAATTGGTTTTCTAGGTCTCTCATTGGTTGGAGGGAGGATAATCGTCTCTGATTGGACACGGATGTATGGTGGATGGTTAACGGTTGGTATGTTGGGGATTATAGATGGTTGGGGGCATGAGCCCCACTCATGCAGCTGGATCAAATAGCG
>NW_019396207.1:0-13279 GCF_000591075.1 Eurytemora carolleeae
CGTCCCACGCCCCTCCTTAGAAAAGGCCTTAGAGAATAGGTATCAGGTTAAAATGCTTATTCATAGCCCAAATTTTCAAGGCCAGCTCATCGAAAAAAAAATTAGACCGATAAATATAATAGTTTGAGCGCCTAGGGAGGCTTGAAAAAAATGCCAAGAAAAGGGTAAAAAATGTAAAGAATATTTTTTGTTCTATACAGTTATCAAAAGTTTGACGCATGTTTCTACATCCAAAATATAATTTTTAGATCTGTATATTTAGTCGCAAAAAAGTTATGGGCTATTTTAGATTTTTTTTACACAGACCGGGCTTTTTAAGGCCCTGTACCCTACCCTGTGAATTAAAAAAAAAATTTAAAACAATGCTTTAAACTACTATTCATTAAAAGTCACAAAATTCCACGGTGATAGTGTAAAAAATGAGAGTGCAACAAAACAGCCTGTTTATGGTTAAGCTATCCAATTGATTGAAATTTATTAAACTACATAATGCTGCGGAAGAAAAAGTAGAAAATTATAAAAGTTCAATACTAGACTTCCAGATAGAAAAATAACTTTTGAGAAGAAATGAGATATTCTTGTTTTTCTAACTAAAAATAGATCAGGTTCTAATGGGGGTTCTCTCATAATGTATTTTGCGGATTTAAACTCAGCTGTTGCAATAAATTTAAAAATACTTTTGAGACCCTTAAAAATCACATATCATGTTGGAAAAACGAATTTACGAACTCGACCATGGCCAAAATGGCAAAATTCAAACTGTCAAAACTTCCTCAATTTATGGGCTATATTTTGAGATTTATATATTTCTTGTTCTTCATTTTTTCTTGATCGTCCATCCTTCAATCATACTTCGGCTAATTTAGAAAAAAAAATTTGTGCTATAACTAAATATTCAAGAATTGAACCATGATGAGAGATCTAGATAACTTTACGTAGGTTTATTAAGTTCCGAACACTTTATTCTAAAAGCACTGATATTTTCTACTGAGCTTGTTTCAAAACCGTCAAGAATGAATCAAATATTGGAATCATTTCCTTTTACAATTAGCTGTCGATCAGAAATATTAAAACAGAATTTTACGGATACAATTTTTCTGAGAACAAGGTCCAAGAGCTAGAACCTGTAGTGCACAGGGATAGAGATACAGAATACCAATGCAGGATATAAATCTTATAAGCTTATACAAACAAATTTGATATTTGAAAATTAAAAAAAACACGTTTTCTTTATAAAATCTGCGAAATTTTTTGCTTTGTTTTACAATGTATACAAAGAGAAAATGTTCACAATTGAAACACCTAGTTTTATACTTTAAATTGGCAAAACATTGTCGAAAAAAAAATGCTGGGAAAAGTTTTATTTTTTATATTTCATTAAAAGACTATATTCAAAAAAGGACTTTATTAAATCTTGAAATCGTCATATTTTCTGATTTTTATGTAGTCTTTACAATCTAAACCTTGTAGGGTAACCCTGGATAAGCTAGTACTCGTGAAAACCTTTTTATTGGATATTAGAAATAATATTTATGAATTCTTGTAAGATATATTTATATTGATAAACTAAAAACAACTTCAAAGATATTAGATCTAGATATTCTTAGAAGATTTTGTTGGACTTTGTTGTAGAGTTCTAATATAAACATAATTATAAACATCTTCAAGTCGTAAACTTTTAAATATATAAATTTACGAAACTTTTAATCTGTAGTTTATCTTTTAGCATCGTTTTTTGGCCCTTTTATATAGTTTTATATACGCTTTTATATACACTTTTATATACGCTTTTATATAATTTTATAAACACGTTTATGCACAATTTTATATACACTCTACATACACTTTTATATACACTTTTTATACACTTTTACATACACTTTTAATACACCTTTATATCCACTTTCATATTCACTTTAATAAACACTTTTATATACACTTTAATATACACTTTTATATAGTTTTATATACACTTTTATATACAATTTTATATACACTTTTATATACACTTTTACATACACTTTAATATACACTTTTATATACACTTCTTTAGACACTTTAATATACACTTTTATATGCACTTAAACAACATTTTTATTACATTTTGTTTTATTCTATCTAAGCAAACTGAATTCGGCAATGATCATGTAATTTGTTTATGTTACTTTCAATACTTTCAACTTCACCAACAACCTCATCCACAACCCAAACACCACCTACAACCACAACCACAACTACCACCAAAAAGATTAGGAATCCTTGTAAGTATGAATACAAATTATAAAACAAAATAAAATAAATTAACAGCTCTAAATTGTCTGATACAAAGTAAGGCTAATAGTAAAAAAACGTAATAGTATTGCTTAAAAAAATTAAGATGTGTCTGCATGTCTTTGATTTATCAAGCAATACCAACTTAACTAAAATTATATAATTTTTTCATAATCCTTGACTGCTTTTTTGGTGTATAAATTTGTGGAAAGTATCCATAAATGTGTATTTTTCACATAATATTTACACAATAGAACAATTATGAAATGCCATTTTGTTTCAACTCTTTTTCACTGACAATCTTTTTCGTTCTGGCATATAAAATTTTTTAAATTTTTTTCAGCCTATAACACCCCCCGGCCACAAAAATTTCAGCCCAATCGGTCCGGCCGTTTGGCCGGCTATAGACAACATATATATATATATACTAATGTCTTGTTTTATTATATAGATAGTTTTACAAGAATATATTTTAACCATACACATTTCAGAATACAAGAACTTAAACTTCTTTTCTACAATAATCAAATATAAATATCATTAGATATCATCAAATATATTAAATTATCATGTCAAACTAATTTCTAGACCATAAACTTACAACCTTTCTCCGTAAAATGTCGTCTTAAACCAAATCATACCCCGGAGCCAAACCCAACATTTTTCTCCGACAAACAGACGTAACTCGTGAAAAGTGAAACACATTTTAATATAGTAAATGAATAAAATTCGTGATTTTTACTGTAAACAACAAATATTTGTAACCAAACGGATATTTATTTTTTCAGAAGTAATAGTTGTTTTATTCTGATTGCAAGACCCGTCAGTTTTTTCTGCTTTTACCAAAAAATAGTTAGAAACTTTAAAAATCGAACATTGTTCACAATTAGATATTTCAACAATATATTGTTAAAACCATACTTATTTTAGGTTAGAAATAAACTTCATTGTGCATTGCCGACTAGATTAGAAGTGGAGAAAGAGGACAAGGACCACCTTTCGAGCATTATCAACCCTTTTGTGGGATTATCAACACTTCATTGGGATTACACCACCCTTCAGTGGGATTATCAACCCTTCAGTGGGATTATCAACCCTTCAGTGGGATTATCAACCCTTCAATGGGATTATCAACCCTTTTGTGGGAGTATCAACACTTCATTGGGATTACACCACCCTTTAGTGGGATTATCAATCCTTCAGTGGGATTATCAACACTTCATTGGGATTACACCACCCTTCAGTGGGATTATCAACCCTATAGTGGGATTATCAACACTTCATTGGGATTACACCATCCTTCAGTGGGATTATCAACACTTCATTGGGATTACACCATCCTTCAGTGGGATTATCAACCCTTCAGTGGGATTATCAACCCTTCAGTGGGATTATCAACCCTTCAGTGGGATTATCAACCCTTTTGTGGGAGTATCAACACTTCATTGGGATTACACCACCATTCAGTGGGGATTATCAACCCTTCAGTGGGATTATCAACACTTCATTGGGATTACACCGCCCTTCAGTGGGATTATCAACCCTATAGTGGGATTATCAACACTTCATTGGGATTACAACATCCTTCAGTGGGATTATCAACCCTTCAGTGGGATTATCAACCCTTTAGTGGGATTATACTAACCCTTCAGTGGGATTATCAACCCTTCAGTGGGATTACCAACCCTTCAGTGGGATTATCAATCCTTCTGTGGGATAACCAACCCTTCAGTGGGATAACCAACCCTTCAGTGGGATTATCAACCCTTCATCCGGATTATCAACCTTATATACCAACCTTGATCAACCCTTCAGTGGGATTATCAACCCTTCAGCCGAATTATCAACCTTATACCAACCTTGATCAACCCTTCAGTGGGATTACGAACCCTTCAGTGGGATATCAACCCTTCAGTGGGATTACCAACCCTTCAGTGGGATTATCAACCTTAGGCCTTCCTCGAGGCCCTTTTTGAGCTCAACAAAATTGTAGCAATGCTCATTAAATTTATAATTAAATGATTATTTATTATGAATATTGATCTAAAAACATATATATAATTGTTAAAAATTACTAATAGTATGGCCAGTGGGATCAAAATATAATAATGTTCATTTATCATGTACAATCCATTAGTGAGAAATATTTGGTTTTTTCTTTAATAAATTATCATATACCTATTACGGCCCTGGCCAAGTCAAAAGAAATAATTAGCTGGATTTACAGTTGACCAGGTTTATAGTATTATCGTATACATACAGGGTGTTTCTCTACATTTGATGTTTTAAATTTGCAAAAATTTCATTGAAAAATGCGCAAAACTGTGTTGAAAATCCGGGAAAATTGAACAGCCTTGAAGGGACATATTATATTCTGGTTGACAAAAATCAGAATTGATAGGCCAAATAGCTCTTTTACTGAAGAGGAGAAAATCTGGATTATCCTAGAAAATGGAAAACTTTAAAATGAGCTTCATGCTGCAAGATGTTGTGTGGCCTAAGGTGAAGGATCAAGCAATACTGCAGGTTTAAACAGGATGGGGCAACTGTTCACAATACCACACAGGTTATAGGATCAGTAGGTTTACGAAACACCCTTGGCTATCAAGAAGTCCTGATCCCTCTCCCTTGGGTGCACAAGAGGTTCGCATTGCTCAACCTGCTACTGTTGAAGAGCTTAAATTGATCGTGAAAAAGTTTGCTGTTTCCCTGCAGCCTGCAGAAATCAGAAATGTCAGCCATATGAGAGATCGCGCCAGAGCCTGAATACTCTAAATGGAGCCTGTTTCGTGTCACAGCTAAACCAACTTTTAAAAAAGTTCATTTGAATGGCTATTTTGATTAAATTGTGAATGTTTCATTATAGTTTAACTCACGGGCAGCCGTAGTACATTTGAATTCCCGAGCCGGGTCAACCTTTCCGGTCCCAGTTTGTACTGTATCACCCGGACATTGGGTAAATAAAGCAGACACTCAATAGGACTAGCCGGTGCAACAAGGTTGACGCGGTCAGACTTTAGGTTTAATTTACTTTTACTAAAGGGTCAGAGGTGCGTGAACTAATAATATATTTATTGCAAGCTTATCAAGTCGTTTAAATTGATATATAAGCAAATCAAAAATATCAGATGTAGAGAAATACCCTGTATTCATATTAATAGTGCTTTCTGTTACCCATGGGTTAAAAAAAATTAAAAAGATTATAGCCTACGTCACTCCTGGAGTATCCATGGGTTTCCTAACAAATATTCAGACAATTTGGTCCAGTCACCCAGCTATAATAAACAATGCAATGTACATATACGGTGATCAGCGTTTATATAAAAAAAATGAGGATGAATTTTCTGTCTAGGTTTTTATCTCTAACAAGTTTTTTTCAAATTACTAGTTCACGAGGACACAAATAGAGAAGTTGTTAATTGAAAGCCTCTCTTAATATTTCTAAGTATATGTATGCAAGCAAAAATTGAATTGAAAAGTTGCAAGCCGACGACTGTATTATAAGATAAGATAAGATAAAGTTTATTGCTAAAATAAATGTATCTGTATACAGATAGAGTTTACAATCACAAAATTGATGATTATATTAACAGTACAAGTATAAAGCAATTAGGTGGAAAATAGCGCTTGGCTGTTTTGATTATTTTTTCCACCTAATGTTAGTAACAATAACAAATTATTTCAATTATATAGATTTAAGGAGAACGATTAGAGATCAGGGTGCGAATTTATCATATGCAAAATAGTTCATACAGAAATTCGAATAACTAGAGTTTAAAGTAATTTTCAGACATGTACACAACAAATATCAAAGCATATTAAAACATGTCTAATTAGTTTTACATGAATAGAAATTCGGTTTATAACACATTGTCCTATAATTTTCAAAAAGAGAATTTAGTAGTCTATTTTTAAATATACTTATATGAGCAAAGAGCGATATATGAAGTAATTAAGTTTTCCCACAAACTTTTATATTTTAAGACCTTTATCTTTATATTTCAAACTATTAACTCTGTTATATCGAGTAATCTATATTTTAATACCTTTATCTTTATATTTCAATCTATTAACTCTATTATAATTAGTAATCTATATTTTAATACCTTTATCTTTATATTTCAAACTATTAACTCTGTTATATCGAGTAATCTATATTTTAATACCTTTATCTTTATATTTCATTCTATTAACTCTGTTATATCGAGTAATCTATATTTTAAAACCTTTATCTTTATATTTCAAACTATTAACTCTGTTATATCGAGTAATCTATATTTTAATACCTTTATCTTTATATTTCAAACTATTAACTCTGTTATATCGAGTAATCTATATTTTAATACCTTTATCTTTATATTTCAAACCATTAACTCTGTTATATCGAGTAATCTATATTTGAAATATCTAAGGTTTACACTGCCATGTTGCAAAGATAAAGGGAATGGAATATTCAAGTTTGTGGAAAAGACTCAACTCCTTTGGCTAGTTTGTCTGTCCGTTTGTATCCAATAAAACGTCAAAACGGCTGAAACTATCGGGTCCAAATTTTATGTGGGACCTCACGTGACCCCAGGGAAGGTTCATGAATGATCAAAATTTGAATAATTTGTGTTTAATCTTGAATAAATGCAGGTGCTGAACTGCATTTATGTGCAGTTGTATTGCACTGCTATGGTACACAGTACCCCATTCATCTTCTTTTATAAATCTTCATTTTGCTTCAAAAGAACTTTAATTCAACATGAACTTCCAATTATAGAGTAACATGTCTGATTCGCAACGGTACCCTCACGATAACAAATTTCTAATTTTTTCGTTTTCCAAAATATGATGTCTAGAATCTCAATATGTTTTTTTTTTACGACAAGATTTTCAAAAAAATTTTTACGACGAGATTTTTAAAATTTTAAATGAAAAATTTATATTTTTTCAGCGACGCCCGGAAAATGAGCAGTAATGTTTTCAATGAAGGTTATGAACAATTATATGCAGGAATTAGGAAGTTTGAAGATCAGGAAATAAATTTTAATCTTGTCCTTTTCGTGCCAAAATTAATTGAACACGAATTCATAAAATTTTCAAATATCACCCCTCCCCCAGCATATATCTCACTAGAAGGAGATTTTATATTTTGTAGATTGCCCCGTTTTATCATCATAGTCCGTATTTACTCTGTACTCTGAAAAGTCGCTACGGTACGTCAAATTATTAAATCACCCAGCCACCTGCAGTAGCATACAGCGGAGAATGTGTGAATGTTTACAAGTACTGAGCCGGCGATTTAAAAAATTCAAGAAAATACGACTCGGGTCTAAGCTGTTGTTGAGCCTTATTTACGGCTCGGGCTTTCGAATTTAAGTTGCATCTATTTTTCAACAGAATTTAGTTCATAAAACCGGTTTAATGTTGTAAGTCTGCTACATTGTTTTCTTCGAACTTTATTAAACAGTTTACAATTTCGCAGATTTCATATTGTATATATATTTTGGAGTGCTTATTTTTATAGTTCTTTAGGATAATATGGGTAAGACCCATACAACCATAGAATAGAAAGAAGAATGTTATACTAAGGCCCAATTCGTCCAATTAATATGATTTTCAAGAGAGACAAATAAATATAAGATTTCCAGAGTTGTCTGGCTCCCAAAATAGAAATCCCAGTTTTTATCCTTCCTAAAACGATCGGTTATAAACTTTTACTTTTACAAGCATGATATTTTGATACAGGGTGTCCCACGAAACATGATAGTCGGTAAATAGTTTTGAATGTCGTATTCCATACACTGTATTAGATATTAAAGGTTGTTTGCAGTTTATTTCGTTTAAAAAATATTTTGCTCAAGTATATTTTACCTTGAAATTTATTTTACATTAATATGACTCCTATATAATATTTTATTATTGTCTTTGGTATTAAACAACTTAAAAAAAAATATGGAAGAAAACATTCTAAACTATTTACCAACTGTCATGTTTCGTGGAACACCCTGTACATAAACAAAACAATGAATTAAAATACCTATATAAGAGTCTACACTAAAAGTCAAAATTGTATTTCTCACGTTATGTTGGACCCAAGTAAATTGACCGATCGAATAGTTCGATATATATCGCAAACTCTGATCTGGGATAGTCTTACGAATCCGTGTGAAACACTGAATACTATGATAGCTGGATATATTACAGGTCTGAATACAGTGATAACCAGAAAACTCTGAAATAGGAAGACGACATTTAGAATTAAGTTTAAACTTTAAATAGTCCAATGAGTATGAGACACATCAATTTTGCAGTGTAAACAGAACCATTTCACTAAATCAGTGATTTAATAACAGTTAAGTATTGCTAAAATGTGGTCTTTATATTCCATTGTTGTATGGTTATCACTGTACTTATCTAGTGAGACAACTGTTCTACAGTAGGAACACGTTGAAATTTAACGGGGATAAAAGAAAAATAAACTTTTTGAAGAATTTTTTATATTTAGAAATGTTCCATTATTCCAACCTTGCATTATTCTAAAGTTTGGCGAAATGAAAAGAAAGAACACATTCTTTAAATTTTGTAAAAAGGATTTTTTTTCAATATTTAGGAATATTCCATTATTCTAAAGCGTGATGAAATGAAGTAAGTAAGTAAGTATAAGTAATTAATTATTTATTTATGAAATATAACAAAAACATACAAAATTGAGTTTTTCCTAAGAGAAAATATTTGAAAACCTCCAAAAATAGAGGTTGTGGGAATATTTCTCCCCAATTCTAAAAAAGTAAAACAAAGAACACATTTTTTAAATTTTGTACATTTTTATAGTGTCCATAGTTATCTTTGTAGTTCTACAGTTTAAAACATGATGACATTTTACAGGGATAAATGAAAGTAAACTTTTTGCGCGGCATCGTACTCAATGTATACATTTTTTTCAATATTCAGAAAGCTTCCGTTATTCTAAAGCCTAATCAAATAAAAACAAAGAAACACAAAGTTTAAATCTTATAAAAAGTGTTAATGGTGGCCAAGCCTGAACATAAACTATATAGATACGATGACGACCTAAAAATTTACTTATTGTCAAATTTGTAAATTACCTTCAGTTTTCTGCATCAAATAAAAAATATAAATAAAATGCTATTGAAGGGATTGTAATATGAACTCTCAACTTTAAGAGGAACACATTTATCTGATCAATTAAGGATTTTTATTTTTTTGATTAAGGCCAATCTCAGCTTTAAAACTGTTTAAATCAATAAATGCTTGATTTTTAAATTCAAATATATAGACGTTTTTAATTCTAAACAAGCTGTCAGTGAGAATTCATTATCTCATTTTTTATTTGACAATTGACGAGAGGAAGAAGCATCGAGACTATAAACGAATTACGTACAAATATACTAAAGCTGCAGGTATTAAAGTATAAGTCGCAATTAAGAATTTCTTTTCGATGTTGATGGTATATCTTTTAAAAAAGTTCTCCACTGCCTCTTTATTTGTATTCAAAATTTTCAAATTTTCAAGTGTTAAGTTTCTTTTTCCCATTGAATATATTTGTGTACAAAACCTGCTGACTAAGTACAAGTACAGGCTAGGAAAATAATTAGTGTAACAAATTACTCAAGTCCGGAGTAGAACTATCTCTTTTGGTCATCACACATTTTTAGTGACTTTTCAAAATTTGTTGTTCATGCCGACATGTTTGGTAATATAGAATATAATTATCAATTCTTATATTTTGAATTTCCTTAAATTATATATCAGCTGGATATAAAAGAGTATTAGATAGGAGACACCCTCCAGAGATAATAGTTATGATACAGGCCTCAAATTTAAGCATTGATAGCTTAAAAAGACATCAAAAACCCTAATTATTTTTTTTCTGTTTAATATTAGAAAGCACATATTTAATAATTTAATAAATCATAGAGCGGTAATATTTCGAGAAAAGGAGGTTTTTGCATAAAACTAAAAATTTTCTTATCTCTACATCTTTGCAACCTGATGATGAACATTTTTAATACTGTAAAATGAGATTATTTGATCATAGCAATTTGAAAATTCAAAGGTCTACTACATTAGGTTGCAAAGAAACAGTGAAATAAATAATAGTGAAATAAGTGAAATAAGTTAGACTAGCAAACTGGTTTAGTTTTTACAACCTTTCAACTTTTTTTTATTATTTTATCAAGATTGTTTTCTTCAAATTTTTAACTGTTGATTTAAAAAGTTTAGATAACTAGCCTAAATTAATTGTGAACATGTTCTCTTTGTGTACATCGTAAAACAAAACAAAAATAATTCGCGGATTTTCACA
The DNA here is from genome assembly GCF_000591075.1 of Eurytemora carolleeae. Lineage (NCBI taxonomy): Eukaryota > Metazoa > Arthropoda > Copepoda > Calanoida > Temoridae > Eurytemora > Eurytemora carolleeae. The sequence continues at coordinate 10,583 of NW_019396207.1, forward strand.
AAAAATTTCGTGGATTTTCAAAATTTTAAAAAATTTAATGAAGATCGAATTTTGATTGAGACAAATATTTGAAATTTTGATCATTCATAAACCTTCCCTGGGGTCCCTAGATGTCCCACAAAAAAATTTGGGCCCGATCGGTTCAGCCGTTTTAACGTTTATTGGATACAAACAAACAGACAGACAAACAAACAAACAAACAGACAAGCCAAATTTATAGATAGAAGGTGCGAAATAGCTTTGTAGAAAACTGAACAAATGATCATAAAATCATCATACTGCAGGGCTTAAACAATCTTTAATATGAAAAAATAACGCTTTTTTGTATTAAAAACTTTTAAACCTTTTAAGATAAAGTTTTTCCTTTTGATTTTTAATTTTCTTTTTTGTTCAAAATGTTAAAATTCGAAGAGTGTGCACAAAGAACATAATTAAGGCTCTGCAGACGTTATTTAAAGGGATTGTTCGCAACAGTATACGACAGTATACAATTTTCTAAATTTGTATTGACGCTACGTTTTTTTTGTTTTTAACAATTTTCTCCTTATAGACACAACAGATAGAAGTAAAATTTGTAGCAATCACTATCGATAATTTTTCGCCGTAAGCTTATACCCCCTTTCATTTTTCGCGAACACTCCCTTTAAAATGACATTCCTTTAATAGAATAGAATGATAGAATCACATCTGTACATTTTAAACCTTTATCTGAAACTTCAACTAACAATAAGAAAGATATTTTCGTTTCTCTATCTTGGTAGGTTTTCTAAAATATCTTTCCTTATAACAGCACAAATCATTTTTTAAAGAATTAAACCACAATTGATTATTATTTTTAGTCAGAATAACTAGGATATCTCATTCAATCTACATTACACCAAAACTACTGCTGTGAATCGGACATGCTGTTCAATAAATAGAGATCCACTTGATAGTACGTCAACTATTTATATAGTACGTTATTATGAAATTCACAATTAAGTGAGGAAGAATGATAAAGTACACAATAGTTTCATAAACATTTTTAATGCTTGTGCTCCTTTATCTGTAACATTTTTAATTTCATATGTAAATACTTTTATGAAACTATTGTGTACTTTATCATTATTCACTTCATCGGGAATTTCATAATGAAAGTGCTATAAGGTAATCATTGTGCTATAAAGTTAAATTAGCTATACATTATATATAGCACGTGTGCTAAAAAGTTTTGATTGGTTCCCGGATTTTCTCCAAAATATTTAGGATATTTTTTCAACATAATTTTTTCAATTAAAATAAAAATAAAATTAAAATCAACTTTATTTTTTTACTTCTGCTTTGTTTCTAAGCTTATTTGATCTATAGAAATAGCTATTAAAGTAAGACAAGTACACAAACGTTTCTTAAAATTACCTATAACACTATTATTTTGGCAAGACGCGATGTGCTACAAAGTGTATTAATCAAAATAACAGTGTTTATTAATAGTTATAAATGCGTGTTCTCGTTTATCTGTCAACATTTTGCTTCAATTCTTATGTGAATAACATGACAATTTTTTCCCCATAGAAATTAATTTAATAATTTAAGATTGAATATTCAAATTGTTAAAAAATGCATCTTTATATATTTATAAAAATAAAATTACACAAAAAAGTGTAAAACCGTTTTTTAAACAAATTCTTCTAAGGGACTGAAAAAATTCATACTGAGATGAGACATCAACTTTTTACATCCTGCCCTGTGTACATAAATCAATTACCAGTACAGACCCTAATTACTCTCATGGTTTTATTTCATTAGCTTTTTCTCTGAAATAAGATAAACGAATATGTCTAACACCTTTTTGATTGCATTTTTGTTTATTATATAATCGTAAATTTCTAATCTATGGCACTTTTTTTACTAGTAGAATAAGGAGGATAAGGAGTAGGATGAGTAGAATAAGGATGATGAAGAGAACAATGGGTAGAATAAGGAGGATGAGGAAATGGATGGATAGAATAAGAAGGATGAAGGGAAGGATGGGTAGAATAAGGAGGATGAGGAGAAGGATGGGTAGAATAAGGAGGATAAAGGGAAGGATGGGTAGAATAAGGAGGATGAGGAGACGGATGAGTGGAATAAAGAGGATTGGTAGAATAAGTATGATGAGCAGGCGCGTACACAGGATTTAAGCCAGGGGGGGGCAAAAATTTTTTTGCCCCCCCCTGGAATTGTTTTGTTCAAAAAGTCAATTAACACCATAAAAATACACCAAAAAGACTACATTTTTGGGTGTTACTAACCTTATAGAGTCTAAAATTTATTCTAAAATTTATTCCTTTGCTCGAAAAACTAACTTTAACTTTTTAACTTTATAAATTTATAAATTTATCACTTTACTCCATCACAGCTAACTAAATCAATAATCACAGTATCATTAAAAATCATATTTTCACTGATAAACGAAATCTCTTCTGAAATTTGTAGATAGAATTTACTTAATCTACATATTCACCAACTCTTTTAAGCTACAATTTTCTTGGATTTGCTTGCACAAACATTTCAATGATTTTCTCAGTAGTGAGCCATAAGTGCATAATCGTTAGGTCTGCTCTCCGTCATAATACATCTTGTGTAATGAAGTATTCTCTTTAGAAGGCTAAAACTTCTCTTTCCTTCATTCGATGTTATTGTCATCATTGCATAAAGGGGAACTTGAAATTACGCTTA